>NC_086320.1:45046639-45324139 GCF_036172605.1 Pelobates fuscus
TGGTGCATGTAGTGCTTGACAGCATGGCATGGTATTAATGGTGTCAATTTGTACAAATTACATAAATTCCCACAGCCATAATGCACAGGAGACCTTAAATTATTATTGTAAATGTCAATATATATTGGGGTATAGGCGTCATGGCCTGAACAAAATTGGTGGGAGCTACTCTCTTGGGCAGCAGCAACTACATTGACTATTGCCCTTACTTTTGTCCCTCTCCCATTTATGATATGCCAAAAGCAGAACTTACTTACTATATTAAAGGAACACTACACTGAAAGAAATAACAATTTAGTAGATATACTCTTTAAAGAAACCATGCATGTCATTAATTTTGCTTAATTCCTCTAGTGGCCCACAGAGTTATTATTACAAGGAAGACGTGCTCTGAGGAGCAAATTTATCTTGAAGAATGTGTATGGGGATTGAATTGCTGAAGAAAGCCGAAGTGCTTTATGCGTTTGGCGTGTTCTTTTAATGGCAGCTAAAAAACGTCTCCATTACTTTTACATTGGGAGAGGAGCTGTGGAGAGAGAAACTCATCTCTGCCACCACAACCTGTCTCCTGCCACCAAAGTGGGGACGGACTGACCTAAGAACAGAAGTTTCTATTTGGTTGAGAGTACAACTCCCAGCTATCTCAGGCAGGCTGTGACGTTTATGTACTGGTGCTGCTGTAAAATACCTTTAGACTGATAAAGTATTTCTAATAAAAAAAACTAATTCCATCTCAAGGTTGTGGGTTCATAAACTAATCAATCTTTGTTTTGTTTTTGCTTTTTTTCGTTCATTTATTTAATTTTTTTTTCTATTTAGGGTTTCTCTAGAACCCCATGAGTTTGCACATTATTTTCCTTTTTTCCCTTTAACCCCTTAAGGACACATGACATGTGTGACATGTCATGATTCCCTTTTATTCCAGAAGTTTGGTCCTTAAGGGGTTAAACACTTTTTCGCCACTATTTATACACTCTACATACAAGCACTTGCCCGCTCACTCATTTATTAACAAACACACTCCTTTTAAAAAAAAAAATACATATATATATATATATATATATATATATATATATATATATTATATATATATATATATATATATATATATATGTGTGTGTACACAGACACACACATTCACAAACAAAATTACATTACAATGATGAACACTGGAATAAATACAACTGTAATGTGTATATAGACAAACAGACAGAGACAGGCATGTAGGTAGTTAGATAGGTATCTGATCAGAGGGGGCTGTAAATAAATTTCATATATTATAAAGTCCAACGCAGATGCATTTCATTTATACATATATTCACTTTTAATGTACATATTAATAATGCAAACAGGTGACATTGCTGCCGTCGACTTTGCAGATGAAAAGAAAAAAAAAAAGAGAGTATAGTATATGTAATTATATATGACAGGGCAGGGATAATTAATTCTCAAACCCTCAGAAAAAAAAAAGAGAGAAATAGTGGGTGGTTGTTCTTCTTCAACAGCAGGCACAAAAAAGGCTCAGATGTGCCTGTAGAGACACAACTCCTTCTCCCTCCTGCCCTCCCCCCCCCCTCACCCACTGTCATGAAGCAGCAGCCCTGTCACTACCAGGCAGCCTGTAGGTGGCAGACTTGTCCTTCTGTCAGTGCTGTGCATTAACCCTTAACTGTGCAGGCATAGAACACAGCTCCTAATTACTGCTGATGACAGTGCCTCACATTAAAAGGGGGGGAAACTTAACAAGTTAAACCAATTCATCTCCCCCCCCCCCCTCCTTCTCTCCATTCCATATCCTCACACACAGTCACAATCTCTCTCACACACACACACACACATTCTGTGCATTCCCTGTCCCTGCTCTCAGTGCTGTCTACAGCCTGTGTACAGCACACATACACTGAGAAGGACTGCAGCTCCACATCTATGTGTTAATCCTTCACCAAGACTCTCAAAGATTAACACTGGGATATATTACACAGCCAAGAGCATAATGGATAGCTTTTATTATCTCCTGTATTCTCTCCTCCAGGCAGCAGTGGAATCTCACTAATGCACGCATTCTACACGTGAAGAAGGAGAAGGAGCACTTGCTAAGCAGCATCCTTCCTGCTAGCCCTTGCACTGTGCCTATCACAGAGCATCCTCCTAATTATTGTGGGTTTTTTTTTTTTTTTTTGGTATCCTTTTTCTATCCTTGTTTGCATTGCTGTGACAGCCAGCCAGCCAGCCAGCACATACAGGGTGGTGGACGTGTGTGTGTGTTTTTAACCCATTTTGCCCTGATTCTCTAGTCTGGAGTCTGATAAGGTCTGGCCAGGGAGGGGAACTGGAAGGAACAATCGCTGCTGGTATCTAAGACTTGATGCCCCTCTTGGAGAGATGGTTGAGTCCTCGTCAAGGTTGCTGTGGTATCCCAGAAACACCAATTCACTCTGAGCTGTGACCGTCCACCAACAACAGCAACAACTCAGTGTGCCTAGCCAAGGCAAAAACCAGGGGGATCAGGGGGAGATCACACAGGATCTACAGGATATTATGAAAGCAATCTGCAAAGGGGGGACCCAGAACCAAGGGCTAGCCAAGTCAGCTCACTTCTGCAAAAAGGGATGTACTAAATGTGGACTTCTGGACTCCCTATGTCTAAGGAAAATGGGAATTCAAAGTGGATTTACATTGTGCTACCTGTTTTTTATACTGATGGTGACATGTGTGAAAGGTAAGGAATTGCCAGAATCCCTTGATCATTGGCTTCCTCTGCCTAGTCATTGATTCACATATAGATACATGCCCAGAAATACACATACATGTGAATATATGTAGATTTAGTATTATTTTCGTATTTATTTATTTAAATTAATTTTTTTGGAGTGGGGTTATGGGATCTTATCTTGGTCCTTTAAGTTCTCAGCCTTGCCTGCAATACAGATCTGTATGTGTGATAACAGAGAAGGTTTTTGTATATTTTTAAAGGTGATCCATGAAATAACAGACGCATTTGCTTTTCAGTCTTGGTGTTCAATGCAGTGATTGAGCCGGATCTCAATAAATATTCTTGCAGTATGCTCAAACGGATACGTGAGTTGTTTCATTGAGGGCTGGAAGTAGAGGCTGTTAGCTATAGCAAAGATAGCTTTGCAGAATGTATCCATCCCCCCAATGCAGGGGTTAACCAGATTTCAGATATGTTTGATTATTTCCCCATTAAAGGTGTCAGTGATTGCAGCTCTAGAATTGCTACCTTCGTGAGAGCCATCTGATGTAACCCTTTCCTTCCTAATAAGAGACAAAGTTGCAAAGGTCTTTCATTACTGAGATATTATGTGTCTGTAGGGCAGAAAGCACATGTGAAACACTAATGTTTAAAGCTATACTGTAATTGCACATGCATGGCTGATCTTGGTATGACAATTTGGAATTATCGATTTTTTTTATAATTTTTTTTAAGAAAGCTCATTTTTGTGCAAAAAAAATATAATAATAGTCTATTGAGCATGGCTTTATATTTAATAAATGAGTGGTGTGGGTGGAGTAAAGTATTTAGCTGGCTTACAGTGACTCTGTGTGGATACAGGTGCCTGTAAATGTCATGTGTACGTCACACACTTCATACATGTAATTCAGGAAAGGGTCTTAAAGCCAGTTGGTTCATTCTGTGCTCTGAATCTTAATAAAAAAAAAAAATATATATATACAGTTTATAATGAATTGTTTGTTAGCACGACCCAGCCATAGGTCTAAATGTCACATCCTATGTATAATAAATTTCAATTTACACATCTTTTCAACTGTGATTCCTAACACATATCATTGTCACTAGACTTACTATATTGATTTTGCTGTAATGCATGCAGACCAGACATGTGCATCCCTATTGAATTTTGGGTCATTCGTTCATTTGTCCGAAACACTAATGGACATATTATTTTTAACTCAAAATTTCCAAAAAGAAAATTGTTTGATGGATGATATTTGACCATGCAATTGTCCCCAGTTATGTTACCAGTAAAGGTGTCTGTGATAGCTCATTGTAATGAGCTGGCTAAAAGGACCTTTAAAAATGGAAGCAGCATGCAGTCACTGCTTCCTCTCCTTAGTCCCCTGGCTTGTGGGATGGGTGTACTTATTTAGGATGAGGGCATCTCATCCTAAATAAGCATCCCTTCCATTAGTCCCGCTCTCCCTCCCCCGCCAGCCTTTACTATGGGGTGAAGGGTTAATAATGGAGGTGACAGCCAGCTGAGCTGCCCTCTTCTTCCTTCCCCAGATCTTCGGGGCTGTGGGATAAGGAGTGCTTACTAAAGATGGGGGGATATGACAGAGGCTCCCCCCCCTCCCCCATATTTCTCACCCTTGTTGACAGGAAGAGGTTGATGCTTGAAGCACCAGGCAGATAAGATGCAAATAGTTATTTTCTCTCACTCTCCTAAGCTGTGGAATCAGGGATACTTAGTTTGAAAAGGGGTACCATGGCAATGACCCCCATTCCCCCACTCTTTTGGTGATTGAGGGTCTAAACAGAATTAACATAAATAAATGAATGCCCTGTAACTCCAGCCCCATCCTGGACTGGGCATGGGGCTGATATATTAATTGAATAAGAGCAATGATGCTGCCAGTGGCTTTTACCCACATCATCCAGGCTTGGTGATGGAGGCATCATTATTAGTGAGAGAAAGGTGGGACCAGCGCAATGGACCTCCCACGAGCTCCTCAAATATCAGCATAACTGCACAGGTCTTCCTCCCTTAAAGAAAGCATTGTTTAGTGAATAAACCTTTCTAAATGACATATAAGAACTATTTAGCCACAAGACAAATCCCCAGCAGAACTGTACCACCCATAATGCTTAGCTACCTTTAAAAATAATGGGAAACGTAAATTACTATGTAATGAATACATTTTTTTAAATTTGCGATAAAAACAAACAAAAAAACACCATTTAGTGAATTACCTTTTTTTAAAGATGTCCTAGAACCCTTTGGGTGCATGGCTGATCCCCTTTTGGTTGCAGAAATCTACTGATAAGATTCTTTGCAACAAGGCTGGCTAATCATAGGCAGAATTGCAGTTTTGAAAGCTAAGGATCTGCCTTTGATCAGAAGGCAAATCAGCAATTGTTTCAGAACTGCAACTCCCTTAAGGCTTAGCCAGCAAAGGTGATTAAGCATTGGTAGAGTTGCATATCTGCAATAACTGGAGATCTGTCTTTGGTCATAGGATCAAACATATTTAGAGGAATGCAATGCCCATTGTGCTTGGCCAGCAGGGCTAACTAAGCATCGATTGTGTTGCAGCTGGGCAGCCAGAGATCAGCTTTGGTAGCGAAGTAAATCCCCAGCTATTGCAGAACTGTGACTCCTGTGATGTTTAGCCAGTAGTGCTGTCTAACCCCCAGCAATATAATTGTGCAATTCTCACTATTTTATAAAGCACTGCTTAGTAAATAAACCCCTTTTAAGTAGGTATTCATAAAGCACTTTTTAGATAATATACCCATTTTAAAATGTCATAAACATTCATATATAGCAAATAAATCCTTTAAAGATGCCCCACTATACTCCACTGGTTGCACAATTACTCCTCCATTTGTTTCAGAGATCTAACTCTCATAATGCATAGTCAGCAAGTGTAGCTAAGCATTAAAGTATTGCAGTTCTGCAACAGATGGGGATCTGTCTTTAGCTTCAAAGCAAATTCCATTGTAGTCCAGAACTGGAACTGCAATGGTGCTTACCAATCAGGGCTGGCAAACCATGAAAACTGTTGTAGCAATAAAATAGCACTGGATCAGCCTTTAACTGCAAAGAAAACTCCTATTTCTTCCAGCCCTGCTTTGTAAGCATCACAGTAATAGCAGTTCTAGAAGATATGGGGGTTAGCTTTGACACCAAGGCCATTGTCTAAGAGTAAATTAAACTGCAACTCTCATGATACTTATCAAGGAGAGAATTGTAGTTCTGTAAACTGCAGGGGGTCTAGGCTAAGCCTCTTTCTTCCAGAACTGCCATAGCTTACTAAGTGCAGTTCTGCAACACATGGGCATCAGTCTTAACTTGAATTTGCTGCAGAACTGCAACAGTTTTTTTTTCAGATGCCATTAAAAACACAAACATTTGTTAAAAAGCCCTTTAATTCTCACACTGAGCCTTCTATGCTATTTTACCCCTTTGATTACCATATCTATGATTAGCACTAGCACAGTGATACAGTGAGCACAGCTAGGGCACTCAAAGTCTTAATATGCCAATTAAAAAGCAAACTTTTGTGAACAGGCCCTTTTTATGTGCCAATCAAAAAACAAACACTGGTGAATAGGCCTTTCAAATGTCTATCTCAAAAAGCCAACTTTAGTGAATAATTCATTTTAATATGCCATTTTAAAAAGCACATTTATAGTGAGTAAACTACTGTAAACTAATGATTCTAATTTTGGATTGTGAGATTAAAGGGCTTTATTCCTTTGAGATTATTTTGGGTTTCCCTTGGTTTTAATATACAGGGTTCAGTCCCTAACAGGGTTATTCAGTAAAGTGAGAATTCAAAAATAATTTCAATTCTAAATTCAAAGTAGATGAACTGGAAATTTTGTCTAAACCAGCAATGCTTCCAGTTTGGCTACTTTGGCATTCAATTTGTAGTTCACTTTGAATCCCTTTGGAATTATCACAGTAGTAAAAACCCTGTAAGAATTGCATATGGAGTCTTAGATTAAGAGAGATTTATTTCCTAAAATTGCATTTGAAAACCAAAAAATCTTTAGTGATCCAATATTTTTTAATCTGTCAATCAAATAGTAGCCATTCATCAATAAACACTTTGAATCTGAAATTCCAAAGTTCTGATGATCATATTATACAGAGGTTAGTCACTAAGAATTGGACATGGAACCCAAGAAATCCCTAGTGAACAAACCCATTTTAATCTGAAAATCCCTAATTTAGATTATGAGATTACAATGTGTTTATTCACTAAATAATGAAATTGTGAGATTAAAAAAGGATTTATTCACAAAGGGTTACTTTTGTATTTAAGTCAATCCATAATGAATAAACATATTTCAATCTAGCAAAACAAAAGTTATCCTTACAGGGTTATTTACTAGTGTGAAATGTCTGTAATTTCAAAGTTAAAGCCAAAGTAGATGCATAGCTGATTGGAGTATTTATCCCAATTTGGCAATTTTTACCTAAAATTTGAAATTCACTTTGAATGCCTTGCAATTCACAGTGAATAACCCTGTTAGGGTATATACCTCTAGTACTTCTAAATCTGACATTCCAAATTTGGATTATCCAATTAAAGAGTTTAATTCACTAATCTTTTAGGTTTTAGAATTAAAAAGGGGATTATTCATTTATTCGATTTCAGCCTTAAATTTGAAATTCACATATTGAATATAGCTCTTTTAATCTGAAACCTCAGAAATGCCACAGGTCTGCCTGCAACATGTGCTGGGCACGGACATGGTACTTTACGGGTTAAAATGGAGTATTCACTAAGACTATGATCTTGATTGTGAGATTCATAGGCCTTATTCACTAAGATTTGTTTGTTCACAAACATTTGTGTTTTTTTTTTTACATAGGCCTGTTAACCCTTTGAGTTGCATAAGCATGCCTATCATATTACTGTTCTATGTTCTGGGCCAGCATATGCCACTTATTCACTAAGGATGGCGTATTGGTTTGGAGATTTAAAGGTATGCAAGTATAATTTTTTTTCTTTTGCACATAATGGAAAGGCACTTAGAGGGTTCATTGGTTAAAAGGCAGGCTTTTTCAGTGTGAAATTGAAAGGGTTAATTCATTAACAACTACTTTTTTAATTACATCTGAAAAAAAATTGCAGTTCTGTAACAAATTTGAAATGTGACCAAAGGCGGATCCTTAACTACCGTGAACTGCAGCTTTCATGATGCTTAGACAGCCCTGTGGGCTAAGCGTCATGGGAGTTACATTTCTGCACCAAATGGGGATTAGCTTTGCAGCTAGAGGCTTTTTGTAGGGCATCTTTAAACATATGTATTTACTAAATAGTCCAATTTGAATAGCCTTTAGTCATAAAACAGTGCTTTATGTATGCCTAAGTAAAAAGGGTTTATTCACTAAATAATACTTTTCTGTGCTCAGAAAATATAATATAATAAATATATATAATGCACTAAAAGGAAGGACTGCACATTTTTACTGCCCAGCTCTAGGCCCCACCCTTGGCAGCTGGCTCATGTTTGGGGGTGCATGGTTAATCCATTGTACTGTTTCCCTTCTTAGATCTACTGTGCCCCTAGTACACAATCCAAGTATTGAAGTAATAGAGAAGTTGGCAAAAACCCTTTCTTATTCATTTATTGTCTTGGCCAAGGAGGTGGGGCCAGAGTCAGAGGCATTATTGTAGCCCTCTCCCTGCAATTATTATTCATCCACCTGAGGTACATGGAGGAGTATTGCCAAGGTCTCCTCAATTAAACTAGGTACCCCTATCCTCAAACCCCATTAAACTGGTGGAAAGTAAGTGGCAGGCAACTTATAGGGACTCTCCAGTGCCAGGAAAACAATCTGTATTCCTGGCACTGCAGGTCCCCTCTCCCTCCCACCACCCATCCACGGTTGCTGAAGGGGTGAAAACCCCTTCAGTCACTTACCAGAGGCAGCGACATGTCCCACGTCGCTGCTTCCGCTGCCGCCGCTCCTCCCCTTCATTACGTCAGCTGGCAGGGGAGACTGATCCCGTCCGCCGGCTGGGGAGACCTTATGCGTATGCGCTGCAATGAGACCTCTCCATAGGAAAGCATTGAAAATGCTTTTCAATGCTTTCCTATGGGGATTTTAGCGACGGTGGAGGTCCTCACACAGCGTGAGGCCGCCCAGCGACGCTATAGCACAGATAATCTGTGCTATGATCCCGGAAGTGCCCTCTAGTGGCTGGCTAGTAGACAGCCATCAGGGGAGGACTTGCATCTGCAAGGTAATTATTGCAGTTTATGAAAACTGCAATAATTACAGTTGCAGGGTTAAGGGTAGTGGGAGTTGGCACCCAGGCCACTCCAATAGGCAGAAGTGGTCTGGGTGCCTGGAGTGTCCCTTTAACTGTCTGGAGTTTTTTGATTAACCCCATTGTGTGAGAAAAAATATATAATTGAATTTCCTCTATCTTACATTTTAGGTGCCCTTACATCACACAGCATGGGGTATTTGGGTGGTGGCGTATGAGGGGTTAACAACGGAAGCACTGGGTAGTTGCACTGACCACCACACTTATTTTTACCCTCTCAGGTGATGCGAATAGCAAATACTTAAATGTGTCTAATATTCTTTTATAAATGACATTAGTAAATGAAATCCAGGGACAAATTCAGACAAACCGATTAAATAAATTTTTTGTAATTTTTTTTTTTTTTTTTAAGAATTAACATTTGGAAATGCCAGCTTTTTCTGCTATGCATGAGTCTAAGGCAGGCCTGTTTCCTGCTTCAGCTATTGCATATGTAAAAAGCCACTAAACTTGATGCAATTTCTATTAGAGGATTTTTTCTTTTAGCTGCAATTTGGCTCTGTCTTCCTGAAACAGTGTATTGTACAGCCTGCAGCTGGTTGTCCCCACACAGAAAGCAAACCCATTTGCATTCTATGGAAATAATAATTCATGTTTCTGTGGCTGTGGGTTACTTCCAATTGCGTGCTATCTTGACATTACATCTGATGATAGGTAGCATGCGTAGAATTTTAATCTGCATCCTAATTACAGGAAGCTTTTTCATGTTATCTGTTTAATGAAGATTGCCAATAATCTGTCATATCTTAAATCAAACTGCATCCATTGCCAGAATTCCAATCTATAATTCGATTCAATAGATATTTCTTAATTTACTTTATATTGTATCATGCATCTATTGTAAGGCAGGTTTTTATTTAAAGCTAGTTATAATGTCCTGTTTTGGTTTAGGAAGTATGATTGATCTGTGAAGTCAATTACAAAGGGGGTTATGAGGATATGGTGTTGTATTGATGTACGATGTTTGGTACATATGAAGAATTTTGTGAACCATCTTTACTTTTTTCCTGATGTAAGAAGCTTGTTAGAATTAATGCTTATAAAGCTGTTCAGTGATTTAGAAGGCAATATCTTTTGAAACTGCAGGAATATAACAAGGAGATTTGTTTTTGAAATGTAAAATGCAATTTTTGGGTCTTAGCAAGTTGTGATCATACCTGTTGATTAAAAAACGTTTGCTGTAGTAATCAAAGATCGTTGACGGTTTTCATTGCAACGTCATTAATACATCATCAATACTTTCTCTCGATTGTTACACATGAAAAATATTAACAAAACAGAATCCACACTTTACAGCAGTGTGCATTCAGTCAATATATTCAGTACATAGTCTAGGAATATTCTATACATGTGCTATTGTCATTGTATATGTTAAATTGGTCCTAGGAGCTATCCAAGTGCTGAAATATCATCAGCTGATATTCTTGCTAGATTCTGTGGGGTGGGAAGGTCTATGACGGATACATAGAAAGGGGTGAGGGAATTTGGGAGAATGAGAAGGGGGAAACAGGTTGAGAGGAGGGATCTTATGGCATCTGAGAATAGTAATGTAATTAAACATGGAAATGAGATCACTGTGGATGACAGTGCAAGTGGAGACAGCTGCAGAGCTGCATATATGATAGGCATCACAACAGTGGAATTCTATACATCTTCCAAAATATGATGGACAGAGGAAGGGACCTAGGGAATGGGAATACTTATCAGAACCATATGTCTTTCTCAGTTCATAAACCTACTTCAATTCTAATGAAAAATTGATATATACGTGAAACTATTCAGTGAAAGATCTGGCATTAAATTATAATGCAGTCATGACAATACAGATTATTCTCCAGTTATTGAAATTATTTTCAGAAACTTTGTAGTTCATTTGACTCAGAGACAATAAGTCGGAGGCAGATAGATAGATGGATAGATAGATAAAATAAACAAAATGCAGCATTGCTTCAATGAGGAGTATTTGCCTTTTAAACACCAGACACAATTGGCACTTATTGGTCCTTCATATTCATTTTATATGACATGTCCTTTATTAAAGAATTAAATATCCTTCTATTCAACATTGCATCTTAAGGAAATATACTATAGTTTTATGAAATACACTGTACCAAGCTTATTATGATATTCAGTTTTGTCTTAGTAACAGGTCTAAATATTCATTCATCCCCATGATGCTTTTCTTCTACGATAGATTGTTCCATAATTTAGCAGTTCCACCTGCAGCAAAATATTGGTTAATCTGATCAAAGAATGTGCGTAGAATTCATTATTCTTGAGACATTCTTGATTTTTTTTTAAACCCACTGACAACTGCTCCTCCCATATAGCAGTACATTACCAATACATATTTACTATTGCTAAATATTCCAGATTGCTGGATAGCTAAAATGAGGAAGGGTTTGCTGAGCATATTTTTTTGCTGGAAAAATAATCAGTATTATGAATAGCACACAGGCTTGCAACATAACACAGTGTTCAAGATTCAGAACAGAAAACAGTGGCTATCAAAAAAACAACATCTATTTTCCCATGGGGGGGCTGCAATCAAAAGCATTATGTGTGTTGGGTTATTTAACAACAGTTAAAAAAAATCTGTACTCACAGAAAAAATGCTAAGGGAATGTTTAAAAAAAATAAAAAATTCAAATCCACAATAAAATAACAAATACATATATTTTATTTATTTATTTGATTATTTTTTTGGTCCAACTGCACAAGCTGTATAACAAGAAATGTATAATAGCAAGACAATCTGATAATTACTCTGACATGCCTCCATTCTTATTTTATTCATCACAAAGCTAATTATATGAAGTAATTAATAGATATCTAATAAAAAAAAAAAAAAAAGAAAGAAAGAAAATTACGTAAATTAACCTGCTGGAGGTTTGGAGATCAGTGATGACTTGTGACATGCACTACTACGAGGAAATGAATAAAATATTATAGTTGTTGCATTTTACTCTATTTATTATTCAAGCCTCGGGTAATAATTCTTACCAATAACGTAATAAGCTAAGTGATCAGCATGTTCTAGGAGCCATTGCATGTATTATCTGTCTCTAATGCCACATGTAGGAAATGTATGCTTGTGAAATGTTAAATACATTTCAAAATATGAAATTCTAGTGACATTAGACATTTTATGTATTTGCCTTCATTTATAAAGCAGATCTGGGGAATATGTCTTTGAAATTTGCTTTTAAAATAGGAAAGTATATTGGCACAGAAACATCCGACAGGCATTAGAATCATTATGAACTTGTCATTATCACGAATTATGACATTTGATAATACTGTAATCATCATTTAAATACTATTTTCCCTCTAAGGGAATGATGGATGTGCAGAAAGGCCAGGGCACAACATAGACAGAACAAACAAAACACATGTGTAGTGATTTATTTTCACCATAGTTTCCCATGTTAATGCCATTAATATTTCAACCAACCTGTTAAGAATGTGTATAACATTTTTTTAAAAGCATGATAACTCCATTCAAGATTATTTGTCTTCCTCTCATCAGTGAAACCTGCTAATAGTTTTGATAGATAACATTATTGGTGGTTTCTGGTATTAATAAGCCCAATTTGCTCCTAGAATGAAAGTTTGACTTCAATATACAAAATATATTTGGATTCAAAACAACTCGGGTTAAAAACAAACTGATATGATCATGCCAAATGTTTCTGTGAGATCGTCTTTTAGTTCTGCATGAACATACAGTATTAGGCACGATAACTACTAGTGGAAAATCAGAGAAGTAGCAAAATAATGTGAGGGTAATCCTTAAATTTACTCTCCCTCATAGCTCCCCACCCCTCCCCCCAACATTTTTTTTTTCATCTGGCATTCACGCTCATCTACACACTGTCTTCTGACCAATATAAACTCATAGGCATACACTAACATACAAACACACACACACACACATATTTGCTGTCACACACAGAGTGACCCATACAAGAACACTGGCAACACATATACTCACTAACACATACAATAACTCCTACACACTCTCAGAAATCCAGAAACCTATGAAAACACACTGACACACACACAGAGTGATCCATAGACAAATATTGATATACACTTAGTGACGCCTCACTGTGCTGGGGAAAGTCTGGTGATGACTCCTCTTGATAAAGGCAGTTTCGCCTCAACGTTGGGGCTATTTTTTGTATTTGATGTCTGCAACCTCCTCTCATATTTTCTTTTGTTCTTGGTATGTATTTTTTTTTATCAGTATATACAGATAACTAATATATCGTTGCTCTGAATTAGTGGTTATAACACTTTAATTGGATCACTTTTTGATCAATACTGTTTTTTTCCTATTTTGACTTTATCTGCAATTATTGTTTGCATATTTCCAACTCTTTAATATCTATGCTGATACCTGTTATACATGTGGTTTTTGTGTGATAAAGCTTTTTTGTATTTTACTCGGTTGTGCTCCTCCTTCTAGTATTAGATGACTCCTCTAGTGCCACAGTCATCATTATGTATCCTGGCAGCCTTTACCTTTCACAATAACGTGAGTGGTGACTGTGTTCTGTCACTCTTCGCACTTCCACACCACTCTTCCAGGTTAGGGGAAGTTAACCTGTAAACAAAAAATTACTAGCAACAGTGTATAGTGCCCTCCTGGGAAATTTCCCAGAGGGTTAGCTTGGCCCTGCCTTCCTATCATCTCCCAATCCCACAGTCCTGCCCACCGTGCGCACCAAAGTATTTTAGTTTTACAGGCATCTGCCATCCCCAACTGAGGTTGCCATGTGAAATCTGCCATTGATTTAAAAAGTTGCCAGAATTTAGGCCAGAATAGCAAAATTAGAAAACATTTTCATGTCAATTCTGTTTTCCAGGAATTTGGGCTATTTTGTCCTTAAATGTGAAATTCACATAGAATTTGATTTGAATTCCAGCAATTTTCCCATTAATGAATAACCCTGATAGACTTCAATAGGCAAATTACCAATCAGTAAGTAAAACGAACTCTTACTCTGCTAGGTTAATCCAGTTCATAGTGACCATGAGTACAGCTAAACAATAATGAATGGGAATAATAGCTATGAAGTTTTCAATAGTGTTTTGAGCTTGTTTTGTCTCCATTGAGGAGCTATACTAATGGTATATAAATGGAATGAATGTATATTTTTACTATCAAATTAGCACAAAATTCAAGACAAGCAAATACTGCTGTATACTACTCACATATTGATTAGAAATCAAGTGTCTCTCTTTGTTGTTTGGATCTAAATTATTTGAGTATGAGAAGTTGCCGACATGACTTGTCTTGTATATTCTATTATTCACTGTCGGCCTTGACCTGCTGCTAAAATTCTATTCATGCAGCATTCTGATTTCATGAACTGAAGTCTATATATACTGCATGAATGGATATCATTTACTTTTCTTAAATCCAGCCATTCTAACAGTCAGCAACATGTTATTAGTAATGTCCTTTATGCATTGATGCTTTTGATATTATCAGAGGACATAGTGCCCACCCAATATACTAAATCTAAGGAATCTCATCCAACACCACCAGGGTTATTTACAAATTTGAGAAATTTTAGGAAGTCAATTGTAAGGCCAAAATACCTGAACTGGCAAATTCTCCAAGTCAGCTATGATTCCACTTTCACCATTTTGGCCTACAATTTGAAGTTTACTTTGAATTTCCAACAATTCTCACTTTAGTACATAACCCTGTGTGAAATATATTGTACAGTGCTGTGACTGCCCTAACAATAAAAAACTCATCTTAACCCAGGACACTCAACTACCCAAATACAAAAAAAGAACTACTTAATCAGATAAATTCCCAATGAAAACATACATGCATTTGATCATGCAGTTTTTCACTGGGTATATATCTAAAATAGCTTGCAAAAATGGCAGATCTCTTTCCTGCAGCCTTTATACTCCTTCCCGTCTAACCCATCCAGACTTTCTGTGTCTGTCCAATTACAAACTTCCCAATGCAGCTCAATAAAAGGTCTTTGCAAGGCAGGTGCTCTGGGCAATTGCTGCCTCTTGAGTTTAGCTCCACTGAGCTAAACAACCAGGAAGTATCAGGATTGATTGTCTGATTGACAGCCAGTGGTTGTAACAATGTGGATTTATAAAAGTGTTAATTTCTATTGAAACTGCACTTTTTTGTAAAATGAAAAAACACACTCTTCACACATAAAGCGCTTCAGCAAGCTAGTGTGCTTTAGTGATCTATAGAATCCCATCAAACTGCCACTTACCCTTTACAACTTCACTACCCTAACACATTACCTGTAACCTTTAAACTAGGAACTAACCTAACACACTAAGATTAAGGCTACCACCGACCAAAACTTTAACACTAGCCATGACTCTGTCTCCAAATCTAACAGACATACTAACCATAGCCTTAAAGAACAATTTAATATAAAAGATACATAATGTATAAGGGGGAAAATACTGCGATCTGCCATTTATAAACCCCAAACCTTCTAAAAGGCATAATTTTACTCTAATACAAAGATATATAATATGTCTGCACATTTGTGTATTTTGTTTACCGTTTAGTGAAATATGTTTTTCATTTATTTGTTTAACCTTTCATTTAAAAAAAAAATATTCGCTAATCTAATAACTCAGTATGAAGTCACTGTTACTGTAATGTTGTGGACCTATAATATATCAGAATATCCAGCTGTTATCTTCCAACTGTTGCCACAGCACATTTGAAATAATTTTCTGCCAGTAGATGGCGCAAAGGTTGGACATATCAATAAAGAATTATTTTTTGTACTTTGGTACAAACTTTACCACTATGCTTGTGGTATTTTTAGACAACAATAAAATGTGATAATATAAATTGCATTTGTGATTTTTTTTTTGTCTTTTGTATAAATCCCCCCAAAATATAATGGCAAGTATATGGCAAGTATATAATACTTAGAAAGAAAATTAGAAATATTACAATTGCAGGGCTCAGGTTTAGTAAATTGAAATATTGTTTTTATTTGTGCATTTGATGTTGTATTGTATACAGATGTATTTTTCACTGAAACTAGATGGTGATTCATAGGCAGTATATCAAAGAGAGCTGGACCACAGCCACATGCCACGTTGTGTGAGCTATATTCAGTTACCAATGAAAACTGTATCAATGTTTTCTCTCTTTTCCATTATAGGCCATGGGGAATCTTGCAGTTTAATTCTGTGATGCATTCATCACAGGCAGTGGATTCCATTCCTCTGCAGGGAGAACCTTCATTCACGTCTTATTAATTCTCTGCTGGAGACATAAGAGTAAATTTTGAGTCTGCTAGTGGAACCAGCTGCACAGTGAATATGTCTCTGTTCTCAGATAATATATATATATATATATATACACACACACACACACACACAATAGTGGGCCTTGCTCTCAAACTCCCACAACTCTTAGGTGGCAGCATGACTACAGTGTCCATCAGTACAAATACGTAGAAAAAAGCAAAAAATAAAAAAGTCTTCCTGCCCACTATCTCAAATTTCTATAAACATTTATTTAACAGGAGGTTTTTAGTACCAATCCAATGGCATTGAATTAATCACATATATTCACATACATATAGCCATTGTAAAACATAATTGGTCATTAAGGTGGTCTTTAAGGTGTAGATCAGCTGTATGGGCTAACTCCTTTATAAATACAAATTTGCAAAAAAATAACTAAAAATAATAATAGCTATGATCTTTTAGGTGTTACATTATGTATTTGTTCGGTTAAGCACAGATATCAAACATGTAATGAAATTTAAAAAAAACAGCATTAGGTCATTAGAATGCAATTAATCTGTATAGTCATTTTCAATAGACAGAAATTCAATTTAGTATCTTGTACATATATTGTTTTTACATGATAGCGGTGAATCATGGCAAAAACGTATTGAAAAGATTTTCATTGTGTTTCATGTATGTCAAAATTGCATTGCAATTTTAATATGCCCCATAAGTAGATTATATCTGCAATATAATTTTCTAATTACGCATCTTCTCTCCCCGACCACAATTTTTATTGGATTAATGCTATATTTGTTGAGAAAAGAAGATCAAAAAATAAATGTCATAGTTAATTATGTAAAACATTTCTCTTACCTTACATAATTAATTAAATATTAAAAAATATAAGGCTATAGAGTTATAATATGGATACAATACACATGGTGAAGCTATAATCATAAATGTATACAGAGTGGGGGGTGCAAATGAAGAAAAAGATAAATAAATAAAATAAAATAAATACTTATATTCAATATTCGTAAATCTTGTAGGTAATCTGAAAAATACAATCATGTACACATAGCATAATACTGTATATATGTAAAGATGATATTATAATAAAAGTAATGGGTCACTCACGATATATAGAGCCTAAATTAGCAGGCTCTAGCTGTGATCACTGGTGAAAAATCAGCTTTTTCGGGCTATACACACGGTATTCTTGTAGTGGCAGATGTCCTCTCCCCAGTAATTAAGGATAGATACCAAACCAGGATGAATGAGGTACACAGAACTTTACTTCAATAAAAGCAAACATACAATAAAAAATCTGCGGTAAAAATAACAAATAAACACTAACGCGTTTCGACTCTCAGTCTTTATCAAAGTGCATAAGTTAAGTTGCTTCAGCGTGCTTTTAAACCTGTCTTCCGGAATTTCAATTTCCCGCTCGGTGTTTCTCCGCCTTTCACTTCCGGTATGACGTCATGACGTATCTGCCGTAATTGCGTAATTTCCTATGTGTTCATTTTTCAGTCTTCAGGAAGTGGTAGATTTAATAACTCGGAAGGCACCATTATATTTGTGGGCAAAAAGTCCATAACATAAGAAAGCAACAATAATGATAAAATAATATGAATATTATTCATTTTAAAGTAACAAATATACATATATAAAAAATTTAATAACGATCTATCATAAAATATCAGATATTAAGAATATACATGCAGTGGAAATTATACCCACATAAACATAAATGGAATATCTATATAAGTGTGGCCATTTCAAAGTCCACGTTGAGACCTCCAGGAGACAAGGTGTCTAAATTAAAGATCCACCTCATCTCACATCGGCTCAACGTGGATTCCGTTTGGCCACCCCTCCAGTGAGTCTTAATCGATTGGATACCATGAAAGATAAGTCCAGTAGGGTCTCCCCCATGGACTTTCAAAAAATGCAAGGAAACATTATGTTTCAAAAAACCTTTTTTAATATTATACATATGCTCACGTATCCTTGTTTTTAATGGTCTTGAGGTTTTACCAACATATTGGAGCCCACAAGGACACGTGAGCATATATACCACATTCTTAGAGTGGCAAGTAATCAATGAATCAATTTTATAACTAGAAAATCCACCTCTTGATTTAAAACTTTCTATTTTTTGGGGTTTATTTTTAAGATTCCTGCATCCCATACAATCTCCACAATAATAGAAACCTTTATTGTTTTCTCTATGTGTGTTTAGAAAGTTATTCATATCCTTGGGTTTCTCTAGGTAGCTAGAGGTTAAGATTTGTTGAAGGTTTCTTGCACCCCTAAATACTATTTGGGGTTTATTTTCAATGTATGGCAGGATTTCCACATCTTGCTGTAGGATGTGCCAATTTTTGTTGAGGACTTTCCTTAATTTCTTATGTTCTTTATTATAATTAAAAATCATTGGAATTTTGTCATCCTTATTTATTTTATCTCTTAATTTATATATTAGGAGAGATTCCCTATTCATATTTCTCACTATATCAAAATCCTCTTGGAGGATAACTATTTTGTACAGTGCAGAGGAACTTCCATGGGGACCAGGTTCGCGCCCAGTTATGCCAATTTATTTATGTGCTATTGAGAAGATAAATTTGTCTTTTCACGGCATGACTGGAGTGCGAACCTGGTCCTATACAAGAGATACATTGATGACATCTTTATAATTTGGAAGGGTGATGAGAATTCTGATCTTAATTTTATTAATTTTTTAAATTCTAATCAATGGAACATTCACTTAACTCAAGAAATCAATAAAGACCATATCTCTTTTTAGATTTGGAGATTTTTATACATAATGAATATATTAGCACTCACACTTTTTTCAAACCCGTGGATGTATCCACAGGGATAGTTGCCATTTTCAACCATGGCTGGATAACATACCAAGGGGTCAGTTTGTTTGTCTAAGACGTAATTGTACCGATATTAAATGCTTTGAAAATCAAGCTAATGTTTTAAAAGAACAATTTTTGTATAGAGGTTATCACCCTAAAAAATTGGAAGAGGATTTTGATATAGTGAGAAATATGAATAGGGAATCTCTCCTAATATATAAATTAAGAGATAAAATAAATAAGGATGAAAAAATTCCAATGATTTTTAATTATAATAAAGAACATAAGAAATTAAGGAGAGTCCTCAACAAAAATTGGCACATCCTACAGCAAGATTTGGAAATCCTGCCATACATTGAAAATAAACCCAAAATAGTATTTAGGGGTGCAAGAAACCTATGGCAAATTTTAACCTCTAGCTACCTAGAGAAACCCAAGGATATGAATAACTTTCTAAACACACATAGAGAAAACAATAAAGGTTTCTATTATTGTGGAGATTGTATGGGATGCAGGAATCTTAAAAATAAACCCCAAAAAATAGAAAGTTTTAAATCAAGAGGTGGATTTTCTAGTTATAAAATTGATTCATTGATTACTTGCCACTCTAAGAATGTGGTATATATGCTCACGTGTCCTTGCGGGCTCCAATATGTTGGTAAAACCTCAAGACCATTAAAAACAAGGATACGTGAGCATATGTATAATATTAAAAAAGGTTTTTTGAAACATAATGTTTCCTTGCATTTTTTGAAAGTCCATGGGGGAGACCCCACTGGACTCATCTTTCATGGTATCAAATCGATTAAGACTCACTGGAGGGGTGGCCAAACGGAATCCACGTTGAGCCGATGTGAGATGAGGTGGATCTTTAATTTAGACACCTTGTCTCCTGGAGCTCTCAACATGGACTTTGAAATGGCCACACTTATATAGATATTCCATTTATGTTTATGTGGGTATAATTTCCACTGCATGTATATTCTTAATATCTGATATTTTATGATAGATCGTTATTAAATTTTTTATATATGTATATTTGTTACTTTAAAATGAATAATATTCATATTGTTTTATCATTATTGTTGCTTCCTTATGTTATGGACTTTTTGCCCACAATTATAATGGTGCCTTCCGAGTTATTAAATCTACCACTTCCGGAAGACTGAAAAATGAACACATAGGAAATGACGCAATTATGGCAGATACGTCATGATGTCATACCGGAAGTGAAACGCGGAGAAACACAGAGCGGGAAATTGAAATTCCGGAAGACAGGTTTAAAAGCACGCTGAAGCAACTTAACTTATGAACTTTGATGAAGACTGAGAGTCGAAACGCGTTAGTGTTTATTTGTGTGACGAAACCAATCTCGCCACATTGTATTGGAGGAGCCTGGTTGCCCGCCTGCTGCCTCTGGACTATGGACCGGCAGCTAAAGGGTTAATTTTACTGTGCAGAAGGATTTATTTCTCCCTTTCTGCACAGCAGTTCGGTAGATTTCATCTACCGAACAAACAGCCGTTCACCAACCTCCCCAGAGCCGTGGGAAGCCGGCCGGCGCTGTTAATTGGCCACCCAGAAGCTGGAGTGTGCTGCCAATTTACCTCCCTGAAGCTGCGGTTAATTGCCTGTTAACTGTGTGGCCGCTGTTACACTTAGCGGCCGCTAGGTGGCGCTGTTCTGGAGCTCCCCGGGCAGCCAACACTTTTCTGCCCGGCTTTCATGCACCAAAATCGGACATTTTACGTGCAGGCACCGCTGAACCTCCAGCCCCTGGTTCTCATTCGTATGAATTTGGTGAATGCAGGGAAATTCGGTAGTTTGTTTTATGTGAACTGTAGTAACCCAGATAGCCTGCCATGGAGCCTGTTCGTATAATTAAAGACTTTAGCTCCATGGCAATTAAAATGTATTCGGGTGGTCTGGGTGCCATTCACCTAATAATGTGCACCCAGACCTGAGCTATCTGGGGATATGTTACATGTCTGTGTTTTATGTATAAAATGTGTCTGTATGTATTTTAAAGTGATAGTCTGTTTCTGTGTCACCATGTGCATAATGGAGTCTGGCCTTTGTCTTAGGAGATAATTGAATTACTTCATTAATTATCTCCAGGGCAGGGAGGAGGAAACCAAGATGCATGGTGGGAAAGTATTGTGGCTGTGTGTACGAAAGTGATACATGTCTGTCTGCTGTTTCAGTCTTCCATCTGGTCCCCTAGGGGAGTGTCCACCAGGTGGGAGACCTGCATAAATACAGGGGCAGGTAGCCCTGAATAAACAGACCACTGCTTGACCCTCAACACGGAGCCTTGTCTCGTTCTTGGGGGGATTCACTGTATGCTGTTGGAGATTGATTGCTAAGGAGTGTAAGCTGATGTCTGCTTTTCCTATTCATCTGCTAGCAGCTATTTATGAGGTTCCAGCTGGAGTGCTACCTTATTCATCTATATCCAGTTCGTGAGTTTTGGTGCTTTTACAGTAGCTGTGCCTTTTTGGGAAAAGGGGATTATCGCCTAAACCGATTTTTCCCCTTTTATGCTGAAACGGTCCGTAACAATTGGTGGCAAGCGGCGGGATCGTTCCTACAGCCAGAAGGACAGCTATAGGAGACACCATTACTCTGGATTGTACAATTTGAGGGCAACGCATGTCCCAGTACAGCGACCCTAAAAGCAACAGCATGGAACCAGCAGTGGAGTACAGATATTCTGTAGAGGAATTTGACCGTATGATGTGGTTGCGGCTGAACTTCTACGGACCTAATCCAGCTGAGAAATACGTGAAGATCGTGAGGGATCTAGTGTTCAAGACTCTGCTATACCGGGCAGAGGATGATGGTCAGCTGCCACGTTGGGTGGACCTCCACCGGAAATTACAGTTACGGGACAGGGAGAGCAGCGTCCTCCCTCCCCAGCGGCAGGCTGAGTTACAGGGGGCAGAGGTAGTTGTTCCTGCCCCCCAGCAGCAGAGTGATATGCCAGGAGGGCAATGTGAAGTGCAGGGAGAGGAGAGCAGCGTCCTCCCTCCCCAGCGGCAGGCTGAGTTACAGGGGGCAGAGGTAGTTGTTCCTGCCCCCCAGCAACAGAGTGATATGCCAGGAGGGCAATGTGAAGTACAGGGAGAGGAGAGCAGTGTCCTCCCTCCCCAGCGGCAGTGTGATTTTTCGGGAATTGGGAGCCCAGTCTCCATTCCCCAGCGGCAGTGTGATGTGCCGGGAATTGGGAGCCCAGTCTCCATTCTCCAGCGGCAGAGTATCCAGCAGGGAATAGAGAGCCCTGTCTCCTTTCCCCAGCAGCAGGACTCTGTATTGGGAGGAGAGACAGTCAGTCTCCCTAAGCAAAAACTAAAAGTATGTATGGGAGAGGAGCTTGTTACCACCTCTCCCCAGCGGCGGATCATTAATGGGCAGAGTGTTCTATCGGGAGAGGAGCTTGTTACTCCCTCTCCCCAGCGGCAGCTTAATGTACCAGGGGGAGACTGTAAACCCCCCACCAGTGCAGATGGGACCGTGGTCTCTGCACTTACCACACAGGGGGTAGGGATGGTCGTTCCTACCCCCCCACGACAGAGCTGTGTATCCAAGGGGGAGACAACCGGTCTCCCCACTCAGCAGCAGAGCTATGCAACTAAGGGGGAGACAGTCCGTCTCCAGCAACCAGGCTCCAACCAGACTACTCCGGTGGTAGTGCTGGCACCAGGACAGAGTACCGCTGGTCTCTGCCCACTCAGCAACCCACCAAGGCAGCCTACCAGTCCCCTACACAGCCGTGGTGAGGCACCTGGACATGGACAAACTTCTCCTCTACCCAGGTGTAGTAACTATTTATTGTGGGTGGGCTGTACTGTTTTTTTTGCTTTGTGGGTGGGTTGCTGGACTAACAAGGGCACTGACCGGCAGGAGGTCAGGTACCCTGTTAGTCTTTTTGGAAAGGGGGAGAGATGTGACGAAACCAATCTCGCCACATTGTATTGGAGGAGCCTGGTTGCCCGCCTGCTGCCTCTGGACTATGGACCGGCAGCTAAAGGGTTAATTTTACTGTGCAGAAGGATTTATTTCTCCCTTTCTGCACAGCAGTTCGGTAGATTTCATCTACCGAACAAACAGCCGTTCAACAACCTCCCCAGAGCCGTGGGAAGCCGGCCGGCGCTGTTAATTGGCCACCCAGAAGCTGGAGTGTGCTGCCAATTTACCTCCCTGAAGCTGCGGTTATATGCCTGTTAACTGTGTGGCCGCTGTTACACTTAGCGGCCGCTAGGTGGCGCTGTTCTGGAGCTCCCCGGGCAGCCAACACTTTTCTGCCCGGCTTTCATGCACCAAAATCGGACATTTTACGTGCAGGCACCGCTGAACCTCCAGCCCCTGGTTCTCATTCGTATGAATTTGGTGAATGCAGGGAAATTCGGTAGTTTGTTTTATGTGAACTGTAGTAACCCAGATAGCCTGCCATGGAGCCTGTTCGTATAATTAAAGACTTTAGCTCCATGGCAATTAAAATGTATTCGGGTGGTCTGGGTGCCATTCACCTAATAATGTGCACCCAGACCTGAGCTATCTGGGGATATGTTACATGTCTGTGTTTTATGTATAAAATGTGTCTGTATGTATTTTAAAGTGATAGTCTGTTTCTGTGTCACCATGTGCATAATGGAGTCTGGCCTTTGTCTTAGGAGATAATTGAATTACTTCATTAATTATCTCCAGGGCAGGGAGGAGGAAACCAAGATGCATGGTGGGAAAGTATTGTGGCTGTGTGTACGAAAGTGATACATGTCTGTCTGCTGTTTCAGTCTTCCATCTGGTCCCCTAGGGGAGTGTCCACCAGGTGGGAGACCTGCATAAATACAGGGGCAGGTAGCCCTGAATAAACAGACCACTGCTTGACCCTCAACACGGAGCCTTGTCTCGTTCTTGGGGGGATTCACTGTATGCTGTTGGAGATTGATTGCTAAGGAGTGTAAGCTGATGTCTGCTTTTCCTATTCATCTGCTAGCAGCTATTTATGAGGTTCCAGCTGGAGTGCTACCTTATTCATCTATATCCAGTTCGTGAGTTTTGGTGCTTTTACAGTAGCTGTGCCTTTTTGGGAAAAGGGGATTATCGCCTAAACCGATTTTTCCCCTTTTATGCTGAAACGGTCCGTAACAATTTGTTATTTTTAGAGTGGATTTTTTATTGTATATTTGCTTTTATTGAAGTAAAGTTCTGTGTACCTCATTCATCCTGGTTTGGTATCTATTCTTTATTACTGGGGAGAGGACATCTGCCACTACAAGAATACCGTGTGTATAGCCCGAAAAAGCTGATTTTTCACCAGTGATCACAGCTAGAGCCTGCTAATTTAGGCTCCATATATCGTGAGTGACCCATTACCTATATTATAATATCATCTTTACATATATACAGTATTATGCTATGTGTATATGATTGTATTTTTCAGATTACCCACAAGATTTACGAATATTGAATATAAGTATTTATTGTATTTTATTTATTTATCTTTTTCTTCATTTGCACCCCCACTCTGTATACTGTTATATCACTATTGTGTAGTGTCTTTGAGTGATTTGCTGACACTGGGGGTAGTTGCTATTCTTACTACCTAGCGCCAATCCACCTACAATTTTTCTCCTTTTAGGAGACTAATTTCCTTTTTTCTATAATCTTAAATGTTTATCTTATGTTTTATATACCCAGAGCTTAAAATGTAATGTTCTATGCTGCTAGAAAAAACAACAATGTACTAGCTACCGGAAGCTTGGGAGGTGCATGGCCAACTAATCAGTGGTGAATTTCAACTTGGTTTATTTCTTCAAATTTTTATTTAGTATGAAGATGTCTACACACAAAGGATGACAGGATAAGGATTTGTTTAAACTGGGGAGAAATGTCCCATTCCTTTAAAGAGTTTCAAGAGTTTCAAACAGAAAGACAACTTTGCATAGAATCCAACACTAGGTCCATGCGGATTTCATAGTGTAAGTAATAAGAAATAATTAGGTTCCCCAGATGCCTTAATAACTGTTGGATAAGTGATGTAGTCATGGCCAGCATTGGGGGGGGGGGGGGGGGGGGGGTGCGACCTGACGTGTTATATAGGACAATAGGAGAGAACGGAAAACACAACTAAGGTTGGGAGTGAAAAAAAAGAATAGGTTTTATAAAAATGTACATGATGTACAATTCACATGATGCAAAGCTAACATGTAAGCCTGGTTGGAGATTATGTGAATAGCATTTTATGAACATCCAAAGGGTGTGGCTTTTAGAGATGTTATGGGCTACAGTTCCTTAAAAAGGAAATATCACTTCCGAAGAAATAAAGTAAATGCTTTGGCAATGCTTACCCAAGACAGTGAAGTCTCCACAAAATCTTCCATTTGTGTGTGAACTCAAGCATCAAACATAGAAATGCCATATACATACATATGCTCTTGCCATTTTCTTCAGAAGTCTGATATGAACACGTGACATGTGCACAGCACCGCAAGAGTTTACACATATGATACATTCTTGGAGGTGTGTTGAGCAGAGCATCTGAGGCAATATGTGTCTTAATCAGGCAGTCCGAATTAATGCATATGGTCCTGAGACAAACTTTTTTTAATGCTTTTAGAATGATAATTTTGACCTAAAAATTATTTACCTAGCTTTAACGCCAAAAAAGTGAATATATATATAAGATTTATATAGCAGCTTTAAAAAAAGGAATTTAAGTTAAAAATAAAAGGGCTTATCTTAGCAAAAGAGGGTATAGATCATTTTTTAGGTCCAATTTCCTAACAGGTTATAATCACACCACATAATCCAATTTACCTCTTATCTGTGAGAAGTGTAACATTATGATAGAGTACCATTCTAGTGTACCTTTACGATTATGTACAATTTTTGTTTTTATAAAACTGTATGCTTTCTCAGTAAAGGTACATGGGATTTAGTGGTGTATATATAATATGAATGTAAACAGCTCAAAATAATTTGCTGAAGATCTCATATAAATGTTCAGATTTAGAAAAATGATGAGGACTTATGCAAATAATTTGCATATTTTTACATGTAAATTTGTATAATAGTCACTATATTTATTGTTCCAGGAATTCTATTGTAAAGAGCAAAGATTAATGTGATGGATTTTATTACTTAAAATCTATCAACTAGTTAATGTGGCAATTAAATATTAATGATCATTGTCTTGGCATCAAAGGAACATACACACGTGTCTGCATACATGTTGTAGTATAAAATCTCGACTTATATAGCAAAATACAAATGCACTTTTTTAATAAAATAATGTTCCATAAAACCTTATTATATAAAGAATTACTTTTTTCAAAATTATTGTTTGTTGGAATAATGTTTTAGATTTTCTGTTTATTGATGGAAAAACTGTGTTCTGGTCCTCACAAATGTGTACTTGTGTCTAAATTAGCAGTTAGTGTGTTACGATATTGGTCACATTTTCCTTAGGTTCTGATGTTATCTTCCTTTTCTCTTACTCAGTATTTTTAGAAAATACAAAGGATATGTTTATAATGATGTTTCTAAGGGAACAAAGGTGGCATCTTACCTACTGAGGCAAAACTCATATATGACGCCTTAAAAGATACAATCACATTCCTCCAGCACAATCATTTCTTCATCATCTCTCTTTAGATAGACCTAGTAACACCCCTACCCCTCTAATTACCTTAAACCCATTACAATATTCATGTATTTAATCCTTTCCTGTCACTTAACAACCATTCCAGCTCATTAACAGCCCTGTCCCTATTAGAGCCAGTCACTATATTCCAGTTATAGTCCCTCATCCAAATTTTATAAACTGCCCTTGTCTCAACCAGGTTACTACAGTTCCATCGATTACACAACCCCAGCCCCATAATTATGCATTCATGTCCCAAGCCCCAATCAGTCCCAGTCAGCTCCTTCAGCCCCCAAGTCAGATAACGCCCTGACACCCTTCATTGACATTGATCTCAAACAGAAAGTGTCTTCACACCTCATCACAACATTCTAAGCCCGATAGTTTAATCATTCTTCATGACATCAATAGTGTCCTTAAACCCTCCAGTTACGTAAATACCAGAACTATAGTTTTCCTTTAGCTGAATATAGAATAATTATTCAGCCAAAACTATTAAATGATAAACATCCACAATGAATTAAAAATGTCAACTTTTTCAAATGCAGTAACTGAAAGCACAACAATCTCAAGTAAAGACATTTACAACCATTTTAAGCCAGGTTCCAAACATATTGCTGATTAATTTGTTTTAGTATTTATACTAAGTGGCTTAGTCAACAATTAAATGCTAAGACATATAGCTAAATTTCTCATTTTAGGCTATAATGAAACTGAGTTACATAGATTCCCCACCTGGTTTCTGAGCTCAAGTTTTGCTCACTAAATTGTTTAGTGAATGAATACCTGAAACCTTCACGATTCGTGATTTTTTTTCCATTAAGCTTTGTTCATGCTTTTTTTCTGGATAAACTACACCATGTATAGAATACCTAGGTATTGATTAGGATGCCTGATCTAGATGTCATTTCAAACAATTTGAAGAAGAATGAAAAATATATCATAGATATTCGTGACAGATGGATATCAGTTGGAAATAAGGAGAGAGAAATGCAGCCAGATATAGTAAGATCATTATAGTCAAGAGAATATGGTGCAGTGATCTGAGCATCTATGCAAACTATGCTCTTTTGGGCTCTTTATTGCAAGTTTTATGTCAGCTCAACTCAACTCTTTGAAAATCAAAGGTACTCCAATTAAAAAAAATTTAAAAAAATATATAATATTTTACCTAAGCTTAATGTATTATTTTGATCACTTGAAATTTGATTGATTGGTTTTACATTCAGGTGTTTATTCAAAAACTCTGAGTTATAGTGAGCCGACAACCAAAGTTTTGGCCAAAATAGCTGAATTGGAAACAAAGATTTGCTGAGCTGGTGCTTTTTTGTCTAACTTGGGTATTTAGGTCTTAATTTTGTTAATCAATAGTGAACGCATTGCTGCTAGCTTCTTTTTTTAAAATAAACCCTCTGTGTTTTGGTGAACTAAGCTAAACAAGAATGACGTCTTAATATTTATCATTTAACAGAGTCTATACATCATTACATATATAAGTACTGCATCAAACATGCAACAGAAATGTAAATATAATCAGAAATATGTTTGTATCAAAAATAAAAATATAAACAGTTTTTGCAGAACGTAACCCCCATTACTTACAATAAAGTTATATTTTACCATTTAAATATGTATACAATTCTCTCCAATTTCCAATTTCCATTCAATACATATTTCAGATAAGATGCTATTTTCATCTAAATTGTTATAAAAAAAAAACATTATTTTAGAAAATTTGTTATGTAAGACCGATAATTGATCCGTGTAATTAAAACGAAATCCATTGGAGATTAAGTTCAATAGTTAATGTCTGTAGCAAATCAGGGTACCGGGAGCTAATTATTTCCTTAGAGAGTGAAATAGTGATCAGTGTTCTAGAACAGGGATAATAGGTCCAATGCTCTTGGTGCTTACTTGACAAGAATTGAAATGACTATTGTACATAGTTTGTTATCATCAATGTGAGATGTGCACAGTTATCATGACAAATGTGAATCATATGAAAAAGAAACAAGGAACAGAACTGGGATTTAATTGGATACATGTTTACTATTGGGAGATGCAGCTAAAACCCTCAGGCATAGATCAGATAATTTAACCATGGTGCAAGAACAGTAAAGAGATGTGAAGAGATATCGTTAGCTTAATCTCGTTCATATGCCATTCTTAGTATGTACTATATAGTGCTCCACTATTTCATTATCTGTATGCACTGTGAGTCAATAAAATATGGCTTTGTAATACATTAAACTAACCATTTCCAGGTAATCAAATTTACTAGAATTCAATACAAAGTGCATTAGATTGTATTCTATTACTTAAAGTCAGTTGTTCAAAAACCCTTCACACCTTAATTTGAAATAAAAACCTTTATAAAATGCTTATGCGAGTATCAGTCTCTAAAAATGTCAACATTTTTAAATGATTTTAAAGTAGTGTGATTGTGCTGTTGTGGTACTATCTGAAAGTGATGCTGATTTGTATTGTTTGTAAACAATCATGGCCAGGTCAACATAGAGGCTGATGGAGCTGAAGCTCCAGGCTCATGCCCATGGAATAGGATCCATGATTAAAAATAGAAAAATCTATATTTTTATGTTTTGTTTTAGTACTGTTCATATGCTTTGTGCATAGGAAATTAGGTACATAGACTTTAAAAAAATGATGTAGGGGGACAAAACTTTTGTGGACTGGCTGACAATAAAATTAGCTAATGTAAAGCTCACTTTGCACACTGTGCAAATGCTCTTGCTGCTTCGGTCTCTCTAACACTATGACATGCCCCTTTTTTTCTACACTAACTACATCCACCTTTTCTCTGTCCCAAACAGCATTCCAATAATTTATGCCTTCTGTCAATAAGATTCTGTAATTAGGCCCATCGTAATTGTCAGCCCAATAGGCTCTCAATCTGACCCTGTCCATAATTAATAACAATGATTAATGAAACTCTGTCATCTAATATTTTGGTTACACTATATTGTAATATGTTTACTTTGTAGCACTTAACTGTTTATATTTTCTATTTACATTTTGTACTCTGATTTCCATTTCTTTTATTTTCATGTAAATTGAATAAAAGATGTATAGCTAACCAAAGTGCCTTTACGCTATAGATGCAGCTGCACTGGCTTTGCAACCATCTTCATTATGTTGGATGAAATAGCTGCCTTTAATAAATTGCGAAAAATAAACTACATACAAGTTTACTGCAGCCATAACCTTTTGTAGTATTAATGTTTTTTGCATTTTCCATATGTACATTATAGATATATATTTTGGATGTAGTGGAGTACTGGAATAATTTGTGTGATTTTCTTTGTATACTATAAATGCACATAACAATTGTGCCCTGATTGGTGCTATAATATAAATAAAAAAGATTTTCTGTCTTGCAGCAATACCCTGTTAATAAATGTTTCTATTTTTTTTGTAACTTGGCGGAGCCAAATTAGAGACCTGCCTATTGCAATATTTTAAAATGAAGGCTATTTTCCAACCTAAATATTATTGCTTAGTTTGTGTATAGTTTGGGGAATTTTAGCAGATCACATGCGCAAATGACTCCATAAATGCAATTTGTAAAAGTAAACTAGAAAATCTAATTATTTTGTGGTAACATTATGTAACTGTAATGAATAGGGGGTTGGGTGGAGAGGGTACAACAATGTACTCAGGTAATTTCAGCATAATTATAGGATTAGGATCAGGGAGGTTACAGAGTGATTATTAAGGATGATGTCGAAGGATTGGATTTAATCACAGGTCACCTTTAAAAAAATGCCACAACCATAAGTGCTACCTAAACAAAAGTCCCATAAGAAACTCTAAGTACCTAAACCCTAAATGCCCTAAATCTATGCCACCCTTACCCTTACCCAACCTCTAATCCTAAACTGGCATTAGCCATCTTAATCAGCAGATGGATTTAACCAGGGTATACAGTACAGAGTACTCTCTGAGAACTCAGCACTGTGTGATTGCAGAATGAGAGGGTATATTTCCATGTGATACTGAGTGGTATTAAGAAAGGCTGTCATGTACCAGGCAGTGATTTGCACATTATTCCATAAACACATGGCCATTGATGATATTACTCAATGTGTAATCAGGTTGGGGAGAAGGTATTGAGACCTGATTTCAGACCCTGCAGGTACAGATACCTAATTCCACTTTCCACGTTTGAGTAACCAGTGATTTCAATGATGGGATTATTGGGTCTTGGCTGAATGTGCAAATTCAAATCCACTCAACATTCATATGTGTTACTTGAAGCACCATACACAGCTAATCAGTCAAAAGGGGGGACTGCTAAGGGGATGTTAGAATGGTTCAAATGATACCTTTGACTTCTTGGTCTGAATTACTAGATATCCCTCAAAAAACACAAATGGATCTAAGTTAGTTATGGGAAACGATTAACTCACCTGTAGTTAAGCAGGGATAGCCAGAACAGAACAGAACATTTAATTCCCGAAGACATGCTATTATCCTTTATTCTCATATTTAGATTTCTTGTATATAGCAACAACATTTGGAGAAAAACAGTTCAAATGTAATTAAAGCATTACAATATATCTCTCTAGGGATTACATGGAATGTATGGCTTTGATAAACATGTTAAATATTTCACCACATGTTCCTCTGTAGACCCATGTGGCAAATTTATAAATGCATAAAATTAGTTGTGACACATGGATGGTCCCATGGTACAACTTTGTCCACAATTAAACATATTGATGCATCTAAATGCTTAAAAAACCCTTTCTTTTAGTAATTGATTTATTTACTTGCTAAGTCATTTAATGTCAAAGCATTGATTTACTTACAGTATATGGACAAGACAGGAATTGTTAGTAAATGCTAATCTTTAAATCAAGGTGATTATCTAGATCTCTCTCTTTAAAATTATACAGTTAGGGCTTACATTTTTTTAAATAAGGATTATTTATTTCCCTACAGTCAAAATGGAAATAGGTTACTCTCCCTTTAAGTTCATGTTTATGTTTTTTATTTTTTATTAGCAATTTACAGTGCAGTAGTACACAAGTTTTACATAGCATTGAGTCAACAAAGTGAGGATGAATAACGTTCATCGAAAGGTACATTTGTTGCTGTAACATGCAAGACTCTGAGAATTATGGGTTGCATGTTTTACACAGTTTGAAGTTGCACAATTAACATTAGAACATTAGAAAAATTTTAACAGAAAGTCAACATGGGGAAACGGTGGGGGAAGGGAGGGAGGAGAAGAAGGGGGGGAACACAGCTTAGCGGTTGCATCAGGTCATCACCAGGTTGTAGTTAAGATAGTTTTTTGGTGTCTAAGACACATTCTAGACAGTATAGGAGGAGGAGGAAGTGTCACAGACAAGCAAAGGGACTTAGGTATTGAGTAAGGAAGTTTTTTGCACAACCAGCATCAAAGCCTGAGTGGAGCCCTGGTTTTGCCGTATTGAGCAACCCATATTGTTTATGCATATCATCAAAGCATTTCAAGCTAGGCCCTGGGAAAATGTGGTAGAGGTGTATGGTGCCGTGTCTGTGCCATAATTTATAGTTAAAATCTGGAGAGCTAGTGAGGTCCCCTCATTTAAGGCATGCCTTTCCTTGAATTTATCCCATAAGTGGAGTGTGACTTTAGTTGTGGGGAGCATATCTTTGTATTTTGGTCTTAGCTTCCTAGACTTGCATGCAAGCCTGATTCAATATGAAGCCAGTGAAGGGGCCTGGGGTGGCTACTTGCTGACAAAATCGGGCTGATTCTTGCTGCTCTGTGGTGGCCCGTGATGTCGGGTAGTCCCATTCCGCCTGGTGAAAAAGGTTTGTACAGGGTAGCTTTTGCTACTCTGGGTTTGGAGTTGTTCCAGATAACAAGTGGGGAGTTTAAGTGGTAGTGTTTGAAACAAGTATTGGAATTTTGGGATAATTAGCATTTTGGTTGCTGCTATCCTGCCTGTCCATGAGATTAATTGTCCCTTCCAACCTTGTAGTTGGGTTTTTATATTGTTTGGCAAAGTATGTTAGCTAGCCTTGTAAAGGCCTGAGGACAGTAGTGTCAGGGCTACTCTAAAATTTTTTAGGGAATCTGTTCGCCATTCATATGTAAAGGTGCATTTTAAGGTATATGATGTGTGTTTTGGGATATTAATACCCATGGCTTTTGTTTTTGACATGTGTAGCTTATAATACGAGCATTTGCTATACTACAAGAGGATGTCGTGGAGATTGGGAAGGGAGATATTAGGTTGTTGTAGTGTGAGTAAGATATCATCTACGAATAGGGTTAATTTATACTCCTTGCTTTTGTTTCCATGTATTTTGGGATTGTCCCTAATTAATTCAGTCAGAGGTTCCAATGACAAAATATACAGTATTGGGGTGAGTGGACAGCCTTACCTTGAGCCGTTGGAAATCGTAAAACTACGAGACGTGAAACCACAATTAACCACTTGTGCTGATGGATGTGAGTACAGCGCAGTTACCAGAGATATGACTTGTGGGGGGAATCCAAATCTCCCCAGGACTGTGAGGAGGTAGGGAATATTTTAACATCTAATGACGAGTACTGTAGTCACACTGGAGAACAAAGTGACATTGTGAATTATACAAAGTGTTGAGTTTAGTCAGATATGTCTGCACTGCAGATGCATACAATGTATCCCTAAAGTCTATGACTGGCATTAACACTTGCTGCACAATCCATTTTCTCGTTGAAATATCTAAGCAGGCTTTTAATTTTTGTCAATCTTTGTTTTATTGAGGAAAGTTTACAAGTTTTTTGGTTTCAGATAAAGCATATCAGGATTACATCAACAGTTCTAAACATTCAACATTAGCAGGCCTCTTTTACTTTTTTTGCGTGTGTGTGTCAGTAGCGTTCGTGGTGTCTATTGGTCTTGTTCGTGTAGGTACCTCGTAGGTGGATGAAAGCCTGATCTGCCTGCTATTGCGGGCTGGTCTATGAGCAGTCCATCCCGGGCATATATTGTGTCCCGTTGTCGTATGTGTGAGTCAGGTGAGGCTATCGGTGACAGTGTCGTTTGTAAGTTAGGTACCCATCGTTGTGACAGGTAGAGGGATGTCCCCTAACCTAGGGGTACTCGGGAGAGGGGAGAGTTAGTTTCCATCTCGTGTGTCCGGGCTCTATTACGGCCTTCATGGGCCATCCTGGAGCTTTGGCTGTGAGTGTGGATTGGGCCTAGTCATGGCTAGTGGTGTTTGCGGAATGGTGAGGGAAGAGAGAAAGAAAGAAAAAATAAATTAAAATAACAGTGATAATTCAGAACAGGCATACAATTAACAAGATGCAGCGTTGGGCATGGTGGGTGGTCAGGTCACATTTGCTGCTCCCGTATTCTCTTTCCTTCTAAGTGTGGAGGGTCTCACTCGATTTGGTATCTCGGTCTGGGAGTTGGAGACGATGTTGGACTCATCCGAGTGTGGGCTTAGTCCCAGTGTTTGGAGAAACGCTGCGGCATCCATTATGAAGGTGAGTCTCAACTCCCTGCCGTCCGTCGTTGTAGCTGTGAGGGCTTGCAGTAGAGTCCATCGATACTACACTCTGACTCATGGACCTCCACCATTGTAGGGTATTCCTGGTGAGGTCATGAAAAAATGTAAGTTTGAAGTTCTCAAAGTCCAGTGGCGTTTTGCCCTTCACTGCTGCTAGAATGCGGTTCCTGTCTGTCACGGAGTGGTAGCGAACAATTACGTCTCAGGTGACATTGGATGGAGCATGTTGGGACTTGTTTATTCTGTAACAGCTCTCTAGCTGATTTTTTGGGGCCTGAGAATGAGGTAGGAGTGAGTCTGTCAGCCGTCTTAAAAATGGTGGCAGTTCAGCCTGGTCTATTGTGTCCGATATATCTCGAAGTTTAATATTGGCACGTCTCTTGCAGTCTTCAGAGAGATCAACTCTCTGTGTCAGGGAGGTGTAGGAGTGTATTAGGCTGTGCATCTGGTTTTTCACCTCTTGCATCTCTCGCTTGAGCTCTTGGACCATGGCCTCTGTAGCCTGCATCCGTACACTCACCACCTGCACCTCGGTATGGACAAGTCCAGGTCAGCCGCCGACATCTGCCTGACCTCCCTTAAGAGGTTGGCAATATCCTGTTTAGTAGCAGGGGCTAGTGGATCTTGGTCTGCCATTGCCTCTAGGGGTGTTGTGGAGGTGAGTGTGTCTCCAGGTGTAGTCAGTTCTGCTGGGGGTTCTGGTCTGTTTGCCCCGTTCTCTGGCCTGGCCGTCATTTTGGAGGATGTTGGGCACTGCAGCATCTCCCCTATGTCATGGGATTCTTTGCTGGGGCCCAGCTGCAGTTTCTGGGATCTGCATCCCATATCGTTTGTGCGCTGTGGGGTCGGGCGGTCACGAGTTGCCGTATATTTCTGCCAACTCTGCCTCTAAGCCTCATGTGGTGGTTCATGTGGCTAAATACCCGAGGTTGGCCCCGGATGTGCGGCAAGCTTTCTTTCCCATTTTCGGGTATAGGAAAGGCATGGGGCTATTGCTCACTCCTCTCTGGGTGTTCGGGGTGTCGATTGGGGTTCCGATGGCTGCTGGGTACTCCAGATTAGTTTCAATTAGTCAGTTATTGCCCGGAGCTACGGGAGGATGCGTCCGATCGGCTCTGCCCTCCATCTAAGCAGGCTTTATTACTATACAAAGTACCAAGTTTTGGGGGTAATTTATGAATGAAGATCATATTCAAATAAGCTTACTACATTACAGAGGTAGTTATTTACTCATATTAAATTTTAAAAAACAAATTAAACTTGTATTCAGGTATGTTTTTGTTTTACAAAATCCCATTTGGCTTGGGCAGTTCTCTAAATAAAAGTGTAACAAGAACTGTAAGGAGTTTATACAAAAATATCCAAATTGTTATCTAAGATGATCAATTTTACAATCATCTTAGCAATAAATAAAGTTTAAATTATATTATTATATGTAAGAGTTTAGAGTCAATTTTTAAGACATCAATTTAGCTGTGATTGTGAATCGGACAGTAGGAGAAACCTTTGTTACATAATAATAAGTGACCAGTGGTTGATAAAATTCCTGAAGAAAGCAAAACAACAATAGTATTAAATTTGGTGATATTATATTACATGAGTTATAAAATTAAAAAAAAACCTCATATGATAAAATATGAGTTAGAAAATACAAATTCATCTTTTCCAGGCTTATGGATCAAGAATGCACAAGCAACTTACACCCTAAATGGTAGAGAATTAGGGCTAAGAACACATGAGAAGGATTTAGGAATTGTTACAGACAACAATTTAGGCAGCAATATGCAATGTCAATCTGCAGTTGCTAAGGCCAGTATGGTTTTGTCATGTGTAAATAGGGGCATAAATTATTGGGATGAAAATATAATTTTGCCTCTTTATAAATCGCTGGTAAGACCACACCTTGAATATGCAGTGCAATTTTGGACACCTGTACTAAAGAAGGATATCATGGCACTAGAAAAAGTGAAAAGATGAGCTACAAAATTTATCAAAGGAATGGAGCATTTTAGTTACGAAGAAAGGTTAAAAATGTAAATTTCTTTAGTTTGGAAAACCGGCGCCTCAGAGGGCATATGATAACATTATACTAATATATTTGGGGCCAGAACAAACCATTATCTGGAAATCTATTCATAATCAGGGCTATACATAGGACACAAGGTCACACATTTAGGCTGGAAGAAAGGAGATTTAATCTAAGGCAAAGAAAAGTTTTTTTTTTTACAGTAAGATCAATAAGGATATGGAATTCTCTGCCTGATGAGGTGGTTTTATCAGTCCATACAGATGTTTAAACAGCAATTGGATAAATACTTCCAAAAACATAACATACAGGGATATAATTTATAATTAGTGGGGTGATAGCTGCTTGATCCAAGGAGATATCTAACTGCCATTTAGGGGTCAAGAAGAATTTTTTTCCTAGTTTGTTGCACAATTGGAAACGCTTCAGACTGGGTTTTTTGCCTTCTTTTGGATCAACAGCAAAAACATATGTGAGGAAGGCTGAGCTTGATGGACGCAAGTCTCTTTTCAGCTATGTAATCATGTAACTAGGTAATGTAAGTATTTATTATTAAGTATTCATACATTTGTTTCAACTCACATTATTCCCTCTAAGTTTAATGTTGCCAACATTATGACTATTTTGACAGCAATCTTCTCCCAATGTTTTTCTCTTTATGGTTGATATAAGATATTAGGGATGTTGGCATTATACTTTTCTTTGTGAGGCAATTTTGTAAATACTTAGAGTGCTATAAGACATCATGCACACCTGTGAATTTATTGATATTGTAGAGTAAATGAGTAAAAGGTATTGTGATGATTATTGTCAGGGTCTAAATCTTTCACAGGATGATTGTTTATACTTGAGAAAGCCTAATTTCAAGGGGTGAAACTAGTTGTAGTGACGTTAGCATCCAGCAACCTGAGGAGAACAGTCCTTATTATGCCAATATATATATATATATTGTTTGTATATTGTATTTTTTTGTAATATTGTATACCATTGTAACAATGCAATGTTTTGTGGCCCCAGGAGATACTTGAAAATGAGAGAAATCCCAATGTATTTTATAAATACATTTTATAGGCTTTTTATGTCACTTGAATCCAAATTTTGGTTGATCCTGAGGCCCTTGAAGATCTGATTGTATTCCCTAGGTTCCAAAGGTCTCAAGGGTTTTATCCTCCGTGCTAAGCAGTTTGAGTGGCATATATTCATTCCTGCCTTGTGAGTTTATCAATAAGGGTTACTGTTTGGAAGAACTTTTTTACGTTAATACACTATGTGTCTGTTATTTTTATTTTTCAGGTTTAAAGAATATTGTGTCCAATGTATAAGTATACACTAAATTATTGTTTGTGCACCATTTTTTGTTGTTGTTATTTTAATGTTAAAGTGTTCTCGTAGATGCCAAGCACTGTTGGTTGCTTCATGAAATATCAGTATATTATTTTATTATAATAGTGCACTTATATTTATATTGTAAACTTTTTTTGCCCCAAAACACTCTATTTAAAAGGTTTTACACTACATTTATGGTTTAGATTGTATATAGTGTATACATAAACACAGATGAATTTCAGTATTTGAGCTGCTATAAATATAATGTAATCATAATACTGAACAATTAATGAAAGTTTTTTTTTGTTTTATGTATGTACAATATTTATATATATCGGTTAAGGTGTAAACGTGTTGTAGGTTCAGCCTACCATTTTTTGTTAAACTGTTTTAGAGTGGTTTGACAAAAATCAATACTTTTCTTGGCACACATAGCCATTTCCCTCTTCAGGCACATTAATAATGCAGAATTTAAATGTTCACATCCAATATTAATTCTGTCTAAACTAGATGGCGATTGTTGGCGACCAGGGTACAGGGTGGGATGGTAGTTTTGATATAAATAATGGATTTTTATGATGCCCAGAGCCTTTTTGCAACATAACCTCTATAGCCACTATGTTCAACGTGACAAAAGTGGTGCTTATACTGTCCTTTTAAATGTCACAGCTTACTTAAGAATAGTTAAAAAGATCATGTACATCTTTTTTAGACAGTGTCCTCGTCTTATAATGGATTTTTATGGCACATGTAACAAAGCCCATTTCATCTCAATATGGCTACATGGACATGGTGATTTCAGCAATGACCAACACAGTCACGGGATATCTCTGGAGGGGGTGGTAAAAAGGGGTGTAGATGTATCACACAAAGTAGCTTCTAGATACATAATTATATATATATATATGAGTTTGCTTTAATGTTGTTTTTACCCACTGCTCTATTTCATACTATTATTAATATTGTACACAACATGGAATGATAATTAGCAATCTTAATTATTAAACAGACTAAACACCATCTGAGATTTTAGAGCCTAAAGTGATTAATTTATCATCCACAAGTAATTTATCTGACCCCATCATCAAACATTTGAACACATTTTTTTCCTTGTCACTGGGGATATCTAGCTATTTTGCAGTATAGTGTCTTACATTCTTTGGCATAGGTCAAGTATGTGTAATTAATTAAACATTATGACAAATATTATTTAACAAAAACTATAATCATGCAATGTCTGGTTTAATCTATCCATATTTTGCTACCTCCTATAATGTTTGTCTAAATATTGTTTTTTTTCTGTTCCTCCTTTGAGAGACTAAGAAATTATTAAGAAAAAATATTATGGAGTACCTGTCAAATTATGAATGAGTCAAAAGAAAGTTCGTAAAGTAGGCCCTAAATAGTACATGATACGAGACCACATTCATTGCCTACTACTGGTACGACAATGGTGACTGTCTAGATAAGGGATAGGCAACCTTCGGCACTCCAGATGTTGTGGACTACATCCCCCATAATGCTCTTACACCCATAATGCTGGCAAATCATCATGGGAGGTGTAGTTCAAAACATGTGCCGAAGGTTGCCTATGCCTGGTCTAGCAAATTGTAGGAGAGGTTGAGCTTACCAAAATGATCCGTAAGAAATAGAATGGTGTTACAGACCTCTGATGCTGTTTATATACCAGGTGCAGATTTAGGAAGTTTTCTTTCTGAAGGTAGAACCCAGCAAATAGCATCTACTCGTTTCTCTGCAACCATGGTAACAAATGTTTCATAATCTAACACAATAAAAACAAAAACAAAAAAAAAACTTGACAGGAAAAAAAGTCAAAACAAAACTAGAAAAAAGTATATATATATATAACCTACATCAGGGATCTCAAACTCTCCCCACCTTATCCCCCTGAGGTTGATGGCTTCGGAATTCTTTAAATGCAGCAGATGGACTTTCAGCAACATCTGGAGGAGGTGCAGAGTTTGACATGCCTGATCTAGATTATCTATATTACTGCCTGAGACATTCAGAATTATTTTTTTCAAAAATAAATAAACATAAAAAGGGCCTGTATGAAAACTGTAATGGCATCTAGAAAATACGTGTTGATGTTTCTGTGGTTTCCTACAGAGCAATTTTACTCCACATGCAAGTTTCTTATTCCGTGTCACAGCTGAGATACACCATCTAGCAAATCTTTTTAGGAAAACTGAAACAGAATCTAGTAAATCAAATTCTAGCTTCATTTTACTACAACACCAACAGCAAAAAAAAAAAAAAACACTATTGGCCATTAGTAAATAGACAAATTCACCTTAAATTCTTGCATAAACTAATTACCAGAATTCAGATACCAAAAGTCAGGTATTACAGACCATTGATTTCATAAAGTGACAAAATCACACACATTCAAATCATAGCTAAAAATTCCAGGGATACTGTAAGGTTTGTAACAAATTCTTACAGTGGAGTATATAATAATCAAAGTGATTTACCAGGAGACATTCTTTGAACTTCTTATGTTTTCAAGGTTTATCAAGGATTAAATGTGAAATTGATCCATACTAGACCATTTTCCATTCTCCAAACCATTTAAATAAATTATAATTTAGTTCTGGTCCTCTAACATTCTGTATTTGATTAGGTTTATGTTTTGCTGTACACTGATAGGTGCATTTTGCCACAATTCTGGTTAACATATCTTTCAAGAAAATGTAACCAATTTATATTTATACTTACCTCTCCTGCAGCTCCTTTCAGCTCTCTTCTCCTCTGCGCCGGTCCGTGCAGCTCTTCTGTCAGCTCCCACTGTAAGTCTCGCGAGAGCCGCGGCTCTCGCAAGATTTACACTGGGAGCTGACCGAGGTGCTGAGCGGACGGCGCGGAGGAGTAGAGAGCTGACAGGAGTTGCAGGAGAGGTAAGTTACAGCTCAGCCAGGCCCCACAGCCCCCAGTCTGTATTATGGCAATGCAAATTGTCATAATACAGACTATTGACTCGAGTATAAGCCGAGTTGGGGTTTTTCAGCACAAATAATGTGCTGAAAAACTCGGCTTATACTCGAGTATATACGGTATTTTAAGTCTAAAACATAGTTTATATTTTTACTGCAATGAGAGGGTCAGGAATCATGCAATAAAAACAAATTTAAAAGGTGAGAGAAAAGAGGACAAATATTGAAGTGGACATATTGTCAAAAACGGGCATGTTTATTATTAATACAATGAGTTCACCTTTTGTATTGAATTAATAAAGTAGTATCTCAATATGATGCACATATGAATGCGCAGAGCACAATGATGTCAGACACTTTTATATTTAACTTAGAATGATCTGTGTCGCATTTTTAGGAAGATGTATAATCAACCAACAATAATATTCAAGCATTTTGCTGCCAAGAGATTACCCAGTTCCATTTAACATTAGGTGGTTTTGGAAAAGGCATGAAAATAAAATTCAAGAACGCACACATATTTAAAGTATAATGACCTATTTTTCTCTTTCTGACATAATTTGCCTCAGTTAAACCTTGAAAAATACAACTGCTTTACGGAAGTCATTTTAACCAAACTGTATACTTAACATGAAAGTAGATTATGCTAATGAAAAATATGAAAAATTAGCAACTTTCATCTTGTAGTGTTATCAAATATTCAAGACAAAGCGTTCTATGAATTAGGTTAAAGCTATCAATTCTGCATTTAATGTGTTAGAACAAACTAAGCTTACAATATTAAGGTTTTCATACTTAATATCAAAGAGAACATATTAAAAATATATATGTTGTTGTGTGCTTCTGGATATAGAAATAATTTAGCTCTGTAAGCAACCAAGACATTTTAATAATATAATTGTTTTTATTGAACATTAAAAAAATGTGTATGTTGATCTTGTTAAGGCTCCATGAATACAAAGAGAATTAATATGTTTTTGCATGGAAGCATAGGAACATGAGACTATATTAAGGCTTCATTGATGTGATTTTATATAGCAATGAACATTCATGCAAAAATGAGGTAAACTACAATAGCTGTCTTGTTTTGGAACAACACTTTTTCCATAGGTTGCAAATTAAAAATCAGTTATAACTAGAAACGCTACAATATCTGGGGAAATTGTGTGAAGTGTTCTTGCCTCCACCAGTAGTCTACAACTGGAGTGGGCGGAGTAACTGGGTGGAGGGGCTTGATTAACTGTTGTGTGGTTGGAGTGGCTGGAGTAACTGTGGAAAGGTTGGAGTGTGGTTCACTCACTCTACAGCAAGGGCAGAGAAGAGCTTTCAAATCTTTCAAATCCCTCGAACATTCCACCAACTGCCAACAGGAACTAATAGATTTCAAATAGGGCAGAGAAGAGCGGTTAAAAACAAACTGCTCCTAATTGCTCACTTCACTGGCGGTTGCCATCTTCGTATTTCAAAAACTATAAATCCTACAGCGAAGAGCTTTAGGTTGTGAGAATCACAAGACCCAGACCTACTTGTTGATGCATAGTATGTCTCTGAAATATATAAATATATAAAAATGAAGGCACAGTCACAATTTAGATATTGCCCTTCAAATTTGAGGTGGCTAGAGTGGAGTTTCAATGAATGTCAATGGACAGCATGAGTTGCAAACAAATGGTAATATTGTGAAAACTATCAGGACTATGGCTTAGCCGTGGACATGTTTAGTGGCAGCAGGGATAGCTGAATTTTTTGATATACGATTTGTGTAGGTGGACTTGAAAATGAGGGAGTGGTGGCAGTTTAGAAATCATGTCCTGATTTTTCAGCTCACACTCTATCTTTTGTCAGCTCCCACTCTAGTTTTGAACATTTCACCATTCATTCCTATGGGACCAATTTCGCCACAAATACGACGATATTTCGTGAACCATTCGGCGAAACGTTCCACAAAGTAATAGCACACCAATCGGGAACAATCCGCACATTTCGGTATATTACTATCTATGTAGTGTAAAAACTGTGGGAGGAGTTAGCGTGGTAAATTTGTCTATAATAAGAATAAAATAATATATATGTGAGATAATATTAAGTGGTCTTGCTATGCAAGAACACTTAATTAATCCTAAATAAATGAACCTGACAAATGTCTAATTTTTGCAGCTGGAGGTCATATGTTAGAAGGAGTGCTTTGTAGTTTAAAAAATGTTTAGTATTCTCAAAGTATAATAGTGCTCAATAGTTCCCTTTATGCTTCCCATTTAAACATCAAGGCACTATAATAACTACACAATAACCCTATCTGTAGGGTAAGGTTAACCTGGAAAATGCTGGGGTTTCGTTTAAAGCATTAAAAGTGCCAGCCACATGAGAATTACTTGGATAGCCGCCTTTAAACTTCCAGATGGTTGGCACTCTGAATGTTAATAATGAAATATTAACAAATGCTACCAAAGCAATAATAAGTTTGAATTCTAAACATCTAATGCTTATTTACACATTTTATATTTATAAGTTTTCACGTATTCCCTGTACAATCTTCTTTGTTTGTGGTAGCTAGATTAAGTTAATAGTATAAATTTACATTTCAAGCAGAATATTCATACCATTAGTGTAGAGTGCAAAAAGAAAGTATTTGTGTAAGCATTTTTTACTGGAAATCAAGATTTTTTTTGTTTCAGTCCTTTAATCATAAAATAGCAGCTATGTCCAGTGGTGCAGTTTGATTATAGAATTGGAGAAGGCATATAGGTCATGCATTTAGCTTGCAGTGTGAGCACGGATACAGTCAGCATTTTTCTACAGAGAGTGTGCACCTACTTAGACATAGGTATTATATCTTGGATAACCTTTGAATTTTTTTCCAAAATACTGTTTACATTACATAGAGTGCTACAATACATGCAAGAGAAACTCCGAGGTGGGAAGTTAGAGAATGCTCTGTAGTAATCAAGTCGTTGTCAGATTATGTATATCCAACATTCAGAACCTGGTTCAATAAGGGGATGAATAGATATATTACCAGTCCTAAGAGGTGGCTGACATAGTACAACATGAGTCGGGGATACCAAAAGTGCAAAGGAAAGGATAACAGAATGCAGCATAACCAGGTCACAAGCAAAACTTCATTACCAGAAAAACAAATAATAAAGAAATGCATTCTTAGGCAAAGGAATCCAGGACAGGAAGATGACATGGAGGGAACTTAAATAGTGTGTTCACAACTCATATTCTGGTGCCATTCCTGTTGTTCCAGAACATGCAGGTGGCAATGCATGACACCCAAATGACAAAATGGTCTCAACTCTTTTTAAAATGATGCACACTGCAAGAATTATAAGAGTACACATTGTCAGGATCTAGCATCATAAATGTCACATGAATGACAGATTACTGTATTATGTATTAAAGTTACAGGTTATTCTGGTATGGTTTTTTTTCCAACTTAAATTCCACATTATTTATTACCATTTTAAATGCTTAGGATTTATTTTTAACAATTTTAGAACTAGTCATAACTACTGTAATTTGTAAAACTATATTTTGTTTTATTCTAGAGAAAAACAACTTTAAGAAAGAAATGTCAGAAAATATTTAAAATCACTTATAGTTTGTTTCTATATTTCTGCAACATTAAAACCAAGCATTAAAAGAAACTGACAGTTTTAAATGCTTAAAAGAATCATTGCAAGAGAACAAAATGTAAAATGAATAAGAAGAGAATTTCAGTCATTTTCAGATTTTGGAAAAAATAAAGACAGAGGTAATAGAACATTATAATGAAAAATAATTACAATAAAAAAGAGTAAAAAAATGGAATAGAAAAAGAGTAAAAAAAAATAAGAAGATATAGAATTAGAAAAAAAAAGAAAACTAACAAAGAGAATTTCACGCACTACTAAAAAAACACCATTGATGTTGATACAATGATGTAAAAAAAATAAGCTATAAAAAAGAATTTGTAGATTTTGGTTTAACCCCTTAAGGACCAAATTTCTGGAATAAAAGGGAATCATGACATGTCACACATGTCATGTGTCCTTAAGGGGTTAAAGAAACTCCATTTACGCCCTGTATGTCTTGCAAAAGGGTTGATAATTTTGAAGGACTCATTGCTATGCTATAACAAGTTGGAATGTTAAAATGTAAAAATAGGCTTTTTTTATTGGTTAACTCATTAAAAAAATGTCTGCAGTGCAGTGTGCCTCCTTTATATCTGAGTTGTCCCTTTGTGTTCTTTATTATTTGTAGTCAATGGGTATGTTACTTAAAAATGAATTTCGATGAATTAAAAAACAAATTCCAACATTATTAACCCCTTAAGACCGCAGCCAAATGTACAAGTTGTGATAAAAAAAAAACCGTAAACAAAACCTGGCATTTGCGCTACATGTCTGTCCAACCGTAATTCACCTCTTTCATATTAAATGCACCCACACTTATTATATATCATTTTATTCAGGGGAAACAGGGCTTTCGTTTAACATCAAATATTTAGGTATGGAACATAATTTAATATGAAAAAAATATTACAAAAATGAGAGAAAATAAGATTTTTTTTATTTTTTTAGTTCTACGTGACATTCTAACTGTGAATGTCATAATACTGTTTGCTTTTACTGCAATACAATACACATATTTGTATTCAGCGATGTCTCACGTGTAAAACAGTACCCCCTATGTACAGGTTTTATGGTGTTTTGGGAAGTTACAGGGTCAAATATAGCATGTTACATATTTCAGTTTTTTCACATTGAAATTCGCCAGATTGGTTACGTTGCCTTTGAGACCATATGGTAGCCCAGAAATAAGAATTACCCCCATGATGGCATACCATTTGCAAAAGTAGACAACCCAAGGTATTGCAAATGGAGTATGTCCAGTCTTTTTTAGTAGCCACTTGGTCACAAACACTGGCCAAAGTTAGTGTTAATATTTGAAAATGCAAAAAACTAATTTGAACGCAAATTTTGGCCAGTGTTTGTGACTAAGTGGCTACTAAAAAAAAAAAACATACCCTATTTGCAATACCCTGGGTTGTCTACTATTGCAAATGGTATGCCATCATGGAGATAATTTTCATTCCTGGGCTACCATACGGTCTCAAAGGCAACCTGGCGAATTTTAATGTGAAAAAACTGAAACGCAAACCTTATATTTGACTCTGTAACTTTTGAAAACACCATAAAACCTGTACATGAGGGGTACTGTTATACTCAGGAGACTTCGCTGAACACAAATATTAGTGTTTCAAAACAGTAAAACGTATCACAACAATTATATCGTCAGTGTAAGTGCCATTTGTGTGTGAAAAATGCAAAAAATGTCACTGTCACTGACGATATCGTCGTTGTAATATATTTTACTGTTTTGAAACACTAATATTTGTGTTCAGAGAAGTCTTCCGAGTAAAACAGTACCCCCCATGTACAGGTTTTATGGTGTCTTGGAAAGTTACAGGAATAAATATAGTGCTAGCAAATTAAATTCCCTATAGTTTCAGCATGGGTTGTCAGGCAGGTCCCGCTAATTGTAATTAATAAAATGACCTAATTATGTAAAATTATTACATAAATATATGCGTATAATTATTATATATATAGGTGTGTATATATATATGTTTGCATATATATGTATATAATTTTTTTTATTATTTTTATTTATATATAGGTATATATTTAGTGATATATACGTATATACTTATGTATATAGATATATATATTATTTTGTTCTACATGTATTTTGATATCAATATATATATATTAATTTTAAAATACAGTTAGAACGAAATTTTGCATGTTTATATATTTTTTATCTATTTATTTTGTATTATTTTTTATTTTATTTTTTTACGTATTTATATATTTATTTATTTTTTATTATATATAAATATATATATAATAAAAATTATATATATATTTAATCAATATCATTGTACGTGTATTTTGATATTAATATATATATATATAATTATGTATATATTAATATTAAAATACATGTAGACAGTGTATGTATATTTATGTGTATATGTGTATATGTGTATATATATACTTAGATCATATATATAATAAATATATATATGATCTAAGTATATATAATCTTATTTTTACACTGTGTTAACTGATTTTATTTGAATTTAAGACAGCAGGGGGAGTACCTGTCATTACAGGCACTCCCCCTGCTGGCACTGCCTTGGACGGCTATGCCGTCCATGTGATCGCGGGGTCCTCGTAAGGACCTCGCGATCACATGGCCCTGGGGGGCCGAAGAGGATGGAGGGGGACTCCCTGGGCTCCCAGGTAAGTCCCCCATACCGCGATCGCCGGCGTGGGATCGCCGGCGTGGGATCGCCGGCGACCGGGTAAGTACATAAGACCGCAGGACGTTCTATGCCGCCCTGCGGATTTTAGAGCCATCTAAATAAGGACGGCATAGAACGTCCTGCGGTCTTAAGGGGTTAATAATAGTCAAGATTTAGAAGTAGATACATTTTCCAATGCATCTATTTTGATCTTAATTTTGCAATTTTGTTCAGTTCACCAGAACTCACTGTTTAATTAATAAACTCTATAACATTGACATGTATGTGACTTTAGCTCTAGTTCGATATTTTAGCATAAGTAGCATAATACTCTAATAATGCTAATTTTTAAAACAAAATATATTGCTATTAATTTAGACTAGTTGCTTGTAGGTGATTGGTATTTTTGCAAAGGCCCTCTAGTTAACATGTCTATTGAATGGTGTCACCTTAGGAGAGAAGACGAGGGCAGATATATACACTTAAGCTCTTGTTCTTTGGTATCAATATCTTTCTTCTGGAAGATGCTCTCACCAAAACCCTAACAGCAGAGTGACTGAAGTGAAGACAGAAGAGGCAACATGACGGGCATCAGGAAATAGAACTTGATTCAAATTAACTTGTTATGGAGCCAATATCAACCTTTAAAGAGATATGCACCACTTGACTTATTTTTCAAAACCTATTATTTATAGAAACCAAAATAAAAGCAAGAAAGACTTAAAAGTATACAATAAGTGAATATATAACATTAGAACCAAAGATTAAAAGACACTGACTGAGTTTCAAATGTTTAAAATAATCTTTGGAAGAGAACAAATTGTAAAATTGCATTGTTGGGCACACCTCCCAGCTGGGGGAGATTCTTCAGCATCCATCTTCTTCCCTCTTACAGGACACAGGACCCTGCTCTGCATGATCACTCTGATCAGACTCCCTCTCTCTTCTTACTGTCAGGATCTTGCAAGGTGAATAGGTCTATCAAATGCATATGTCTGTCAGGCATGGTCACTTTTACAGCATTCCTGGGAATAGGACACCATGAAAAAAAAAATTATATTATGTGCTATTTTGTGCCTGCAGAGTGAGCTAAAGCTTTAGACGGTGACAGTTGTCTCAAGTGAATGCATGTCCCTAAGTTTATACAGTATATAAAATAATATTATTATAACTAATGATTAGTTAAACTAGTAAACCAACTACCATTACCTTGCTGATACTGGAAGCTAGCTTGAATATATTATAACCAATTTTTGTTTCTGTGAGACTCTGTAATGTTGGTCAGTTGTTTCTAAATATAAATTCCTATTAAACTGGTAAATGTAACACCAAACATACCAAAAAAAGTCCTCATCAAGAGATGGATAAAAATGTTAATTTGGTACCGCGATGAACAACACAGGAATAATCACAAGAAACTCCTTACACATTTCAGACCATACACTCCTTGATCATAGGAATAATTCTCTTGGTGAGTGCTTGTTTTGGCCTGTTTGATGCAGTTACACTTACCCGTGTATCAAGAATTAGAGCTCCCTCGCTTGGCATCTCCGTGGAGTTGGGTAAGCAAAGCGTTGTCTCACTTCACTGAAAAGTTCACCATTTTCATGTTCCTTGTTTATAAATGCCTTTTTCATACTCCTGCATTCCTGGTCAGAAGTTTTCAATTTTTTTTGAATGAATTCCTATATTTTAAGAGTTTTTATTCATGCAAATTCACTTGAATACATGCTTTACATTTAACATGTTTAAGCAATTTCCAGAGACAATTACAATACTATAACAAGGAGAATATTCCATTTATTTGTACACGATACAACATGCATTATTAGTATAGATACCATATAAATAAATAGATTTTATGATGTGCTAAAAATAAACACAAGTAGTCAGGGAACCAATTTGTAGCCAGTCTATAATCAATTGAATTGCTTTTAGTCTGCATCTCACCCCTCTTACTTTGCCCTACAAGATAAATCGATAACACCTGAAACTATTACACTGCCTTGATCTTCTGCTTCTTTCATATGTTCAAATTGTGTATAACCACAATTAGCAAATGGAAATTAGAAACATTGCTTGCATGTATTTTCTTATTCTACTAGATAAGAGACAAGTGCTATGGGTTGATCGAGAGAGTTTTTATATTAATTTGTTCTTAGTAACTTATAACTCTTTTACTATTTAAATGTTAAGCAATTAATATGATTCTTATCTCTATTAAAAAACACATATGTTTTTATTTATATTATAAATATCTATTTATAACAAATGCCATAACAATAACATGCATTTCTGAACGAGGCTGTAGTTATCAAAAAAATGGTTATGAATAAAGGACAAATTATAATATGTCAGAGGCAACATTAATATTTTTTTTTATTTTGGGGGATTTTGGGGAGGGTAGCTTTCCTGTATATCTGATGCATGTAAATAGAATTTGACTCTTGTCGATCAAGCAATCCTTTAGCTTTACGTAAGTACATTGTGTGCTTTGTACACAACTACAGATATAATTATGATAAAGCATGTTGTATTCATTGGAGAGAAGGAACAATTTTCAATAACAGAGCAGTTTTCAAAGAAATAAACAAACTTATACAAAAATAGAGAATCGGATAAAACTGGGAACAGCATGAGTTGAATACTAAATTAGAATAACAATATTTCATCTCTGTGTACACCTTTGAAAGTGACATTTAAATCAGACAAGTACTGAACAATATATGTATTACATTTTGTAGACAAAAGCTTGAAATGTATTTTTCAGCAGACAAATAGCAGTCATTCACTACAACAAGATAGGCCTACATGACAATTCCTAATGTAAAGTTACAGATTATACATTGACGATTGCACATAGATTGAATAGATGGATATTGCTCAATTATCCATTTGTATTGATTAATAATTGCAACATTGTTTCTATCAATGTATCAAGCAGACACTTGAATCGTATATAACCAAAAAAAACAATGGAACAAAATTAATGGGATGGTATTTTAAATACAATTTAAATCAAAGGCATAATTAAGTGTTATTTTAAAGTATACTGATTTGCTTTGAAATCTATTTATGTACTTTTAATATTCAATTGTGTTTTCATGATTACATAATAATCAAGTAGAAAAACATAATCTGTCTTAACTTAATTGAGCTTTAGTTTTAAAATGTAATCTTGAAGTTAAAACTTGTTTAACATAGTATATTAAATACTTTTCTCCACGGGGGTTTTTGAGCTTCTTTAATGCAGTTTAAGAGACATAATATATCTTCCATCAGTATTCCACCTGTAAACCGGATTAATTCAAAGATATTTCTACTGCAAATAATAGACAGTATAAACAGTTGTACTAAATAAATACATAGCTGTTATTCAATATTTTTGTTTACCTTTTGCTATTGAGAAGAGTGGGATAGCCTCCATGCACCTCCATAGTATATCTTATGCATATATTATTCCTGGATCTCCTCTTTGTTGCTATCGAAACATTGGAAAATCAGACACCACTGAGAAAGCACAATACCAATACATGTCAAGACTTGCTGATATTTGTAAAGATTAAAAGCATATTGCATGTACTGCATAGATTTTACATGTTCTAAAGGCGTTGTGTACTCCTTTATAGTAGCAGTACACAATTTATTAAACCAGTAAATACTAATATATACTAAACCAGGCATCTCCTGGAAGATCCTCCTTGAATGAGTATTTGAATTTTTGGAATTTTCCCTTGTAGGTAAAACCTATAATTCTCAAATATAGAAGCTCCTTTGCAATCGTGAATTTGATGATAGCAGTTACAGATTCTTAAATATTAAAGTAAAAAATTAATGAATTGTTGGTACTGTTCTGCTTCTTCCAAAATGAGATGGTCTGTGGAAGTCTTGAATCTGTGGACATCTGTGAACAAACAAAGTGGGTGATAGTAGTCAAAAGATAATATCCTATCTGTTGTTGTGATGTTTAGATTTATATATGGAAACATTACAATAACCTATTCTCCTGAAACATATTTTGCATTGCATACTCAAAGGTCTAAGGTCGAAAAAGAAAGCAATGAATTTAACCCAAACTTCTGGAATAAAAGGGAATCATGACATGTCACACATGTCATGTGTCCTTAAGGGGGTAAGTTGCTGGGATAAATAAAAAAATAATTTAAATACAGTAGTTGTAATATTCAGATGAAACGCAGGGAACTGGCTTCCTCCCATATTCTAACATGCATACCGCTAAGTAAAACCAAATCCTACCAGAATAGTTACATAAGAGATGTCTTCACTGATGATCCTGTATAAGTAACCATCAAAATAATCCCAAGAGCAAGGGATAAAAATGTATTTAATGCAACAGCCTTTCAAAAAAACACGTTTTCTCTTTTAGTAAAGACTATATTAAGAGAGGTCACCTTGGAGAACCAATGTATTTTAGCTAAACACCTTTCACGCTATAGGAGTTATACAGACACAGCGCACTGGATAGCTTATTTGTCTACACCTGAAATAGGCCTTGTTTTAATATTTTTGGATAAGCTTTCCAAATGATTTAATGTGTTTGTGTACAATTGTAAAATGATTTAATATTTTTTTGGGGGAAAAAAATTAGCATTTTTATATTTTTATATTTTTGATACAATCATTTTAAAAGTGTATCCAAAAATATTTAAAATTTGAATGCTTATCCAAAAATCTTAAATAAAGACCATAGCATGTTAAATCCAATGTCAGAAAAACACATGGAAAATTTGGGCATGTGTGACCCTTGACTAGCTCATCAAGAAGCAAAACAATAACTTTTGTTTCTTCTTTTCCCTAATGCAGCATTTTAGTATTGTTTTTTTCTTAATATAGTAACATCTGAATCTTCAGTGCTTGTAACTGAGGATAAATTATTTTCTGATATGGTGTATTCTTTTGGTGTATTATCATTCTAATGATTGATATACACACAGGCATCGATAAGCAGTTTAATGTATTGCCTAGACTGGGTGGCAAACTCTGTTGTAATAGACAATGGCACAAAACTCCTTATCGCAATGTAATTGGATAGTCAGGTCAGGAATTACATTATCTACAAAGTACAGTCTATAGAGCAGGCATCTCAGACTCTGCACCAGATATCTCTAAACGACAACCCCTACAAATTTCTGGACATCTAATAGATTTAAAGAATTTTAGGAGTTATGAGCCATCAACATTTGGGGGACAAAGTTTCAGATCCTTGTAGAGAGGCTCGACCAATTAAGTGTCAGATTCATTGCTGTACTTGAAAGTAAATATTATATATATATATATATATATATATATATATATATATATAAAATATATTATTTAACATGATTTTATGAATGCTTACAACCATACCTTTGTAAATATTGATTCATTATTAAATGTTTAGAATTTTGTCTAGATATAAATTAATATATAATTTTGTTTAAATGAACTGAGGGTTCTGCCTTGCTTAGTGTGCCTTGTCTGTACACAATATACATTATATTCTTTATTTATTCTTTTTAGTTTAATTTATAAATAACAGTTTATAGTCAGCTTATAGTCATACATACTCTTAATGTGTATTCCAATTTTTGCTTTACAAATCACAAAGAGAAACAATATATGATTAAAAATGCAAACATGCTAAAATGAGCATTTTCTTCTACAGTTTTAGTGTTAATTACACATGACACAGTAACTTTGCAAATGCATAATCACACATCCATTAAACAGAGCACTTTGATGTCATAATTAGTATCTTGCTAATGACTGAATCTGTTAAGGAAGTAAATTACAATGATAGATAAATTGATTGAGTGATCGACAACTGTACAGTTTTCATTGACAGTGACAGCCTTTGTTTTTTGAACTGACAGTTTTTGCAAAAACAGATAAACAAAGTTACACATTTATCAAGCACAATATATATTTTTTAAAAGTATGGGAAAAAAACATGATTTTATTAAAGACACGGAGGCTCATATTATGCATAACTCTTTCTTTATTTCCTCAGCAGCAAAGATAGAGGAATATAAATATTGTCAAAAATGAAAGAAAAAACTGTATAGGCATAACGGGTAGCCGATCACATGGTAGAGGAAGTGGCTCTATAAGTCCTGTGTCTCCCACAATCCCCCTCTTTCTTTGCTGCTTCCTCATACAGATAAGTGTTTTTTGCTTCTCTCTGACTCAAATTTGATAATCGTTTACTTGTATGAGATTTCGTTGTATGCTGATTTATGGCTGTACAGTTTTACCTGTTACCACTAGCGTTCCCCCTGGGACCCCTTAGTGCTTTTCTCCCTACCCGGGGATTCCTATAGCCTGCCTTTCCCTCCTCCTCGTGCTCCCGCACGGCTCCCGGCTCTGTGCTTTTGCCGCGACCGTTCTGTTGTCGGCCGCGGCTGCGCACGCATTCCTCCCCGCTCGCGGGCGGGCTCGGCGGGTCGGGTGCACGAGCCCCTTCCCCCGCCGGGTGCCCGGTCGCGTGCGCCTTCCCTCACGTGCGGCGGCCATCTTGGGCGGACCTCGATCCTTCCCCTGTGCTGCCGTGCGGTCACCTTTGCTTTGCCGGGTCCCCTGGGAACGCTAGACGGTCTGTGTGTTTCGCTTTCTGTGGGTTACTCAACCCTTTGCTCTCCTTTATCCACCTTAGTGTCATTTAGCGGTTTATTTTCTTTAATTGCCCACTGCAGCTTTACATCATGCAGGATAGGGAGGATGGGCCTACAGGTCCCCCTGGGGATTTCCACTCAGACAGTGCTGAGGGTGCTATGGCCTCCCAGGAGTTTCAGGCCATGCTGGAAGCCACTATGGCCTCCTCCATTCAGAAGGCTATTGCCTCGGCCATGGGAGCTGTTACTACTTCTTTTTCACAATCAATGCACTCCCTGGTTTTGCCTGCTCTGGCCTCCCCCGCCCCTACGGGTGTGGGGTCCCCCTCCCCTGCTCAGACTGTGCCTGGAGCCCGTAAGGCAAAGGCCAAGTCCAATCACGTCGGCTCCCACTCCTCGATGCAGGTTCTACCTGCCATGACTGACACGCTTGAGGCGGTCACAGATGGCGCGCACCCCACGCGCAAAAGAGCCCCTGGCCGGGCTAAAAAGGCTAGATTATGGAAACGGGCTAGAGCCCTTGATGATGGGTTGGATACCGACCGGAGTGTGGAGGAGGAATCCGACTATATGGAGTATGACTCCTTTGGTGATGATGATGTATCTGGCGAGGATTTGCCCCTTACGGGCGTTAACCCATCAGAGTCCTCCGCCAAGGTCCGGGGTCCAGTTTTAGGCCCCTCTGGGGATGACAAAACGATCCTTGATCCTCAGGGTAACCCCCTGTTCGACCCAGACGACCTGCGTCACCCCCGGTCCGCTGAATGGGTCCCCCCGGATCATATTGCCCAGTATGTGGCCAAACGTATCCGCACACCCCTTTCCAAAGAAGGCCGCAATAAACTACGGGCCGAATGCCCACGCCCTTCTCTCCCGGGCGCTGCGGGTAAAACCCCAGATATTGACCCACAGATTGCCCAGTTCCTGGGTAAGTCGGGCTGGAAGCCCAAAAAGGGTCTTGACAATTCCCTGAAGGGATGCCAGGACAAGATCCTGGATACACTGGGACCCCTCTCGAAGCTCTATGAGCTTCTGGATGCTGCTAAAGCTGGGGATTCAGTTTTGGACGTGGACGTGGCCATAGGTTGGGTCCAACGGGCCATATGCTTGCTGGGGAACGCCAATACGGCGATGTCTACGGAAAGGCGTAAGGCGATATTATTAAAAATCGACCCTAAACTGGCCACTATGACTGTGGCAGAACCTGACCCGACAGAAGAGGGTTTACTGTTTGGTACCTCCTTCGTTAAAGACATGGGGTCGTATGTCAAGACCTTCACGGCGATTGACAAGGCGCAGGCGAGCATGAAACGTGTGTTCGCGCCTAAGGTTTTCGGAGGGGCCGGGCGTAGCAGGAACCGTCCGCCCGGCCGGGGTTTCCGAGGCGCATTCCGCGCTACCAGAGGTTCCTTTTTTCCCTCCCGGGGATTTCAGGACCAAAGGACCCCTCCCTTCTTCCCAGCCAGAGGTCGGGCTTGGGGCTCCAGATACCCCCGCAGTGGTACCACCAGCAGACGTCCTTACGGTGAGTACCCTTTCTTCCCCTCCCGTTCAGGTGGCGGGGAGGCTGGCTTTATTTTACCGAGAGTGGACGATGCTCACCTCGGATGCTTGGGTTCTGCAGTGTGTAAAGGGGTATCGACTAGATTTTGTTTCAGTGCCTGTCCAGTCTTATTCCCCCAGAGAACTGTCCCTTCCACGGGAACAAGACGAGATGATCTCCGCGGAGGTCGGGGAGATGCTCTCCAAGGGCGCTATAGAGGAACTGCCGTTCGCTGCCAAAGGCTTTACGAGCAATCGGTTCCTGGTGCCCAAGAAAGGAGGCGGAGTTCGCCCAGTAATAAATCTTTGTCCCCTCAACGCCTTCCTGCGTTACCAACACTTCCAGATGGAAGGTATACACTGCCTCAGGGACCTTCTACGCCAGTCGGACTGGCTGGCCAAACTAGACCTGAAGGACGCTTACTTCACCGTCCCCATTGCTCTGGAATTCAGAGATTATCTCCATTTCACGTGGCACGGGCGGCGTTGGCGCTTCACCTGCCTGCCTTTCGGTCTCTCTTCGGCTCCCTGGTGCTTCACCAAGCTTATGAAGCCTGTAGTGGCGTTCCTCCGTACCCGAGGGGTTCGCCTCATTGTTTACCTGGACGACTATCTGATTTTGTCCCAATCGAAGGAGGATCTCCTTCTACACCTGGAATGGACTACCGCCCTGCTACAGAAGTTGGGTTTTCTGATCAACTGGGACAAATCGGTCCTGGACCCCGCCCAGTCCATAGAGTCCCTGGTGTTCAGAGTGGACTCTGTCCAACAGTTCCTGTTTCTACCGAGTTCCAAGGTGAAGGCCATTCAGAAGGAGATCCGAAGAGCTCTGCGTGTCGCAGACTTGTCCATCAGACAGCTGGCGAGAATAATTGGCCTTCTCGCGGCCTCTATTCAGGCGATCTTCCCGGGCCCGCTACACTACCGGGCCCTTCAACGACTCAAAGGGTCACACCTTCACACCTTCGGTCAGGTCACTCCTACGAGTCTCGGATACGCTTGGACGCAGAGTCCAGAGACGAGTTGGTGTGGTGGTTAGCACACATGGAGGCGTGGAATGGGAGAGCCATCTTCGGCTCCATCCCGGACGTAGTGATCGAATCCGATGCCAGCTTGCACGGCTGGGGTGCTCGTTGTGGCGACGTTTCCACAGGAGGCAGATGGTCCGACGTGGAGAAGTCGTTGCACATCAACTGCCTAGAACTCCTGGCTGGGGCTTTCACGATCCGCAGCCTTACCCCAGGACGGGCGAATTGCTGCGTTCTCCTCAAGATGGACAACGTATCAGCGGTCCGCTACATAAACCACCTGGGGGGTACGAAGTCCAAGATGTTGGCAATTCTGGCAAAAGACTTCTGGCAATTCTGCCTCTTCAACAACGTTTCGGTAACAGCGGAACACATTCCGGGCCTAGACAATTCGGGAGCGGATTGGAATTCCAGACACTTAAGAGAGGGGTCTGCTATACGCATTTCCTCCATTCAACATGATAGCGCGCACGATCTCGAAACTGGTTCGCCACGACTGTCGTGTAGCGCTAATCACCCCACTTTGGAGATCTCGACCATGGTTTCCCCGCTTGATGGAGTTGTCGATCGATTATCCTCGGCTGATTCCAATCTTCCAGAACCTCCTTCTAGACCCGGATGGGAACCCACACGGGCTAGTATTACAACACCAGCTAACCCTGATAGCGTGGTTCCTTTCAGGGGACCTTGGATTGTCCCAGACGTTCCGCAGACAACTCTCCTACTCCTCGATAACGCCTGGGCCCCAGGCACACGAACTGCCTATCGAACTTCATGGAGATCATGGTCTGGTTGGTGCATGGAACGGGCAGTGGATCCTGTATCTGCCCCTCTACCTTTGATCATGGAATTCCTCACGTCCCTGTTTGACTCAGGCAAGGCGTACCGCACGATTAACCTCTCCCGCTCGGCTATCTCGGCCGGACACAGGGGTTTGGATGGTTCCCCTGTCGGCAGACATCCTTTTGTATGTCGTCTTCTCAAGGGTATCCGCCTTGCTCGTCCTCCTCAGCCTCGCTTCTCTGCCTTTTGGGACGTTAACGTGATGTTGCAGTTCCTCTCCTCATGGTACCCTAATCAGGAGCTGACTTTGAAACGACTGTCATCCAAGTTGGTGATGTTGCTCTGTTTGATCTCTTGTAAGAGGGTATCTGACGTCAGGGCCATGGATTGGGACGCCGTTGCATTCACCCCTGAAGGTGTTACTTTTGATATATCCAGGAGGACTAAGTCTGCATCCAAGTCTTTTTCGTATCCCAGGTTTTCCGGCTGTCCGGCGCTCTGTCCGGTGGATTGCCTCAAAGTTTACCTGGATGTCACGAGTTCCCTTCGCTCCGCCGATCTACACGATTTGTTCATATCTTTCAAGTCGCCTCATCGACCGGTTTCTACACCTACCCTGGTACGTTGGATACGTGAACTGTTATCCTCTGCGGGTATAGACACCTCTGTGTTTACGCCCCATTCTGTACGAGGAGCGATGGCTTCTAAAGCCTCCTCAGTCGGGTGTCGTCTGGAGGATATTATGCGGGCGGCAGATTGGTCCAGAGAATCGACTTTTAGAAACTTCTATTTCAGACCTATTGAACACATCGCATCTCGAGTAGTTGCACAGCTTTGAACTTGCATAATATGAGCCTCCATGTCTTTAATAAAATTCCCAGATTTTACTAGTAACATGACGTAAAGTCATGATTTTATTAAAGACACGGAGGCGAGTATTATTCCCTCCCGCCCTCCCGGTGTGGAATGGGGATACGAGATGCTTGAGACTCTACGGGTTTTTTTTTTTTTGTTGTTGTTCAATTGGGTATGTATTGATTATATGTGTTTAGTTATATGATTGGATGGTTTGGTACATCTTACTATGTTTACTAATTATTTATCTTTTGTATTTCAGAATCCAGTTTATTGTTTGTGACTCCTGAGTCTGGAAATTACCATATTTCTCTGTCTTTTTTAGCTTGATGTTGTCGCATTTGTTACGGTACCACCTTCCGAGCTCCAGACACAGTCGTTAGTCACTTGTATTCCCGGTTCCCCCAATAACGAGACCAAGCTCCATTATGAGGGTAAAACATGAACTGAGGACTGGAACAGCCAGCCTGCCTTTTATTTGCATTTCACACACACAGGCCACACCCAAGGGGAGGCATAAAACAACCACTGGCATCGATGGTACATCCCACACATTCCCTCCCCTTGGTGTGACACATAATCTTATTATACAGGCAGTTTAGAATATATTTTTATACAACTTTCATAACTCCAAATCCATCCATCATATTCACATAAAAGGCACATATTCAGATTCAGCATACTTAAATCATAAACAGTCTCAAAAATCACACCAATCCCTCCAGTGAATCCAAAGTTACTCGAATGTCCGTTTATGACCGACCGCAGCTACCGTTTCGTGCCCAAAAGAGTTCCCTGGATTCGGGCTATACGGTCGGTCACTTGTTGGCCTAAAAATGTCTACGTCCTGTTCGAAGTGGATCGGTACTTCGACTACGTTGTACTGTCGAAGTATCGTCAATAGTACGGGTCGGCGGATTCGAAGGTAAAATGGCCGCCGCCACGTGGCCCTTTGTCCGATGTCGGCCACCACGAGGCTTTGATAGCTTTAGCGCTTCGTTGGTTTTGGCTGTATTCGAACTGTTAGTTGTGCAAAGTCACAACTCTCCGCAGGATCTCTCAGGGACCATAAGTACTGGGCAAATCAGACGAACCCAATAGGTTTAGTCCAGCGGGATGGGTCTGTCACATGGCTCCCTCCTTGTGGAACACTCCGGCAGACCCGGCTTGACCCTGTGGCGGGTCAACTTGGGGATGACCGGACTTAGAGAGAATAGGGACGTCTATTTGCCGGGATAACCCATCCGCATTCCCATTCTGCTTACCGGGTCGGTAGCTGATAGTGAAATTATAAGGCTGCAAGGCCAAACTCCACCTCAGCAGTCTGCCATTGTCCCCAGAGACCCGGTTAAGCCAGACGAGGGGGTTGTGGTCTGTTACGAGGGAAAACTCTTGTCCGTATAGGTAGGGGCTCAGTTTCTTCAGTGCCCAGACCAGGGCTAAACACTCTTTCTCTACTGCCGCATAACTCACTTCTCGAGGTAGTAACTTTCTGCTGAGATATGCGACAGGGTGTTCTCCGCCATCCTCCCCGACCTGGCTCAGCACAGCCCCCAGTCCATACATGGAAGCGTCTGTGTGGACAAGAAAACGTTTGTTAGGGACTGGGGCAGCCAGGACAGGGGCATTCACAAGAGCCTGCTTCAGGGCTTGAAACGCGGCTTCACAAGCTGGAGACCACAGGACCTGCCTAGGTAAATTCTTTTTAGTCAAATCAGTTAGGGGCTTGGCAATCGTACTGTAGTCGGGGACAAAACGTCGATAGTAACCCGCTGTCCCTAGGAAGGCAAGTACTTGGGTCTTGGTGATAGGTGTGGGCCAGTTAGCTACTGCTTCCACCTTGGCCGGTTCGGGTCTCTGGCTCCCACAACCCACCCGGTGACCCAAGTACTGCACTTCTGCCATGCCTAAATGGCACTTGTCTGGTTTCAGAGTCAGGCCGGCGGCCCGAATCTTGTCCAGCACTACCCCTACGTGTACTAGGTGGTCTTCCCAAGACTCACTGTAAACCGCGATGTCGTCCAGGTATGCACATGCAAATCCCTGGAAGCCATCTAGGAGCCTATCCACCATACGCTGGAAGGTAGCCGGAGCGTTCTTCATCCCGAATGGCATAACCCTAAACTGGTATAGGCCAAACGGGGTGACGAAGGCCGACTTGGGGATAGCATCCTCGGCCAGGGGGATCTGCCAGTACCCTTTACATAGGTCAATGGTGGTCAGGTAGCGCCCCCTGGCAATGCGGTCTAATAACTCGTCTATCCGGGGCATCGGGTAGGCGTCCGTGGTAGTCCGCTCGTTGAGCCGCCTGTAATCCACACAGAACCGGGTGGTCCCATCTTTCTTGGGTACTAGGACTACGGGCGACGCCCACGGACTATCGGAGTGCTCAATAACCCCCAGCCGGGTCATCTCCTGTATCTCCTTCCGCATTCCTTCTCGGACTGCTTCCGGGATGCGGTATGGAGGTTGTCGTAGGGGGTTCTGTCCGGGTGTCTCGACCTTGTGTATAGCTAGTGGGGTGTACCCGGGTTCTTGGGAGAATGTCGCCTGCTTCTCCCACAGAAGCTGTCTTGCCTGGGTTTTCTCGGCCGGGCTTAGTCGGTCACCTAACTGTACGAGGCTAGTAAGGTCGGTCTGGGGATCCCTTTCTAACAGGTCCGGTAAAGGTAAGTTCTCGGTGTCGTCGGTAGCTGGGGCACAAACTGCTGCAACATCTTCGGGTCGTTCCTGATACTCCTTGAGCATGTTCACATGAAAGGATCGTTGTACCCTTTCATCCGAACAGCTGGCTATGAGATAGGTAGTATCGCATACCTGAGCTAACACCTTGTACGGGCCCTGCCAAGATGCTTGCATCTTGTTTGCCTTCACAGGATTGAGCACTAGGACCTTCTGCCCAACCTGGAAGACCCGCTGTCGAGCACCCCGATCGTACCATCGTTTCTGTTTCCCCTGGGCCGCCCGGAGATTTTCCCTTACCATCAGGGATAGTTTCTCCATACGGTCCCGGAGTTCCAGCACATACGGTACTATGGGGGTCCCTTCTTGCTCCGTCTCCCCCTCCCAGTGTCCTCTAATGAGATCTAGGGGTCCACGAACCCTTCTCCCATAGAGTAACTCAAAGGGGGAGAACCCAGTTGATTCCTGGGGCACCTCTCTGTATGCAAATAGCAGATGAGGCAGGAATCGCTCCCAGTCTCTGCAAGTGTCAGTAAAGGTCCTCAGCATCTGTTTGAGGGTACCATTAAATCGCTCGCAGAGACCGTTAGTCTGTGGGTGATAGGGTGAACTAAGTAGCGGGTTGATGCCGCACACCTTCCACAGCTGCTGGGTGAGCACAGCGGTAAATTGGGTTCCCTGATCAGAGAGGATCTCCTGCGGGAACCCGACCCTAGTAAAGACTTTAACCAGGGCATCAGCAACCGTCTCTGCCTCTATATTAGACAGCGCTACTGCCTCTGGGTAACGGGTGGCGTAGTCTACCACAGTAAGAATATATTTCTTACCGGATGGACTAGCCCTGGCCAGTGGACCCACAATGTCAACGGCTATGCGGGAAAAAGGCTCTCCAATGATAGGCATCGGCTGTAGCCTAGCTTTTGGATGATCTCCCCACTTACCTACCCGTTGACAAGTGTCGCACGTGCTACAATACATCCGCACATCTCGGTTAAAATTGGGCCAGAAAAAGTTTTGGGTGATTCTATGAGCTGTGCGGTGGGAACCTAGATGACCTGCTAAGGGCACGTCATGCCCAATCCGCAGAATCTCCTGCCGATACTTTGCAGGTACTACTAGTTGTCGCTTCTGCGAAGGGGCATTCGGTTTCGGGGAAGGTTTCGGGATCCTGTACAGCCTATCCCCCACCCACTCGTAGTGTTCCCCACCTACTCCTTCTTCCCCAGCGTCGGCCCTGGCTCTGTACTTGGCTAACGTCGGGTCCTCCCTAGTTTCTTTCCCGTACATCTCTGGGGTATCCCAGCCGAACGGGGCCTGGTCTAAGGTACAAGTCGGGGTAGAGAGTCTTACCTGGGTCTCAACAGCAGGTGGGCCGGCCTCAGTGGCACGGGTCTGGGCACGGGTCGTAACAGCGTCCACTGCAGCGGGGCCCATGGGAGCAAAGGCCGAAACCAGGGGGGCCAAGTCGTTGCCAAGAAGAACATCAGCGGGTAAATCCTTAATGACCCCCACATTCACGTGTCTAGCGCCCACTCCCCAATCCAAATGTACCCGGGCCACGGGTAGACGAAATACTGCACCCCCGGCTACTCGTACTGCCACGGTATCCCCGGTATGTTGCGCTTCGGACACTAGGTGCTTTTGGAGCAAAGTCAGGGTTGCACCAGTGTCTCGTAGCCCACTGGCTTCCTTTCCGTTGACCTTTACACTCTGTCTGTGGTGTTGTCGATTGTCCTGGTGGGCAGCCTGAACAGGGTCCGCCTCATGTAATATGCCCCAGCATTCCTCTTCCTCTACACAGTGGACGGCTGGAAGAGGTGCTGGGGAAGGGGCCCCCGTGGGTTTCCTCCAGGACTGGTTCCTGTTGGCACGGTTCATCGGGCACTCCTGTCGCCTGTGCCCTAGCTGATTGCACAGGAAGCACCGAAGGGGTTCAGAGTACTCTCGGGCGTTAAACCGGGGTGGACGTTGGTACTGGGCAGCCGGAGGGGGTGCGGATGGTCTGTTTATGGGAGGCTGATACGTGGCAGCGGCTGGTTGGTATTCCGCTCTGGCTGTGGCCTTGGTGATGGAATTGTCCAGTCTGCGAGCGTCAGTGTACTCATCGGCCAAGCGAGCCGCCTCGTGTAGAGTGGAAGGCTTACGGTCTCGTACCCACTCTCTGACCCCTGTCGGCAATTTGTCGAAACAATGTTCCAATAAAAACATCTGCAGCACCTCTTCTCCCGACACCGCCTGGCACCCTGCCATCCAGTGGGCGGCTGTGCGATGTACCTTGCAGGCCCATTCCACGTATGAGTCCCCAGTTGTTTTTGCAGTGTCCCGGAACCTCCTCCGGTATGCCTCGGGTGTAACGGCATACCGGGCAAGTAAAGCTTCCCGGACGGTAACATAATCCCCGATCTCCTCATCCGGAATAGCCCGAAAAGCGTCGTTGGCCCGGCCGGATAACTTGCCGGACAGTATAGCAACCCAGTCTGCCGGGGGTACCTTGTGCAGAGCACATTGCCGCTCAAAATCCGCAAGGTACCCGTCAATCTCTCCTTCGGTCTCACTGAAGGCTTTGAAGGCCGCAAACGGCACTTTCTGTTTGTCCCCCGGGTTTGCTGTGACTGGGGCCGCTGCAGTACCGTTTTGGCGTAGCAGGCTGGCCTCCACAGCGGCTTGAACCTGGGTGACGATCTCCGCGGAGGGGTTGGGGCCATAATGGGCCAGCCGAATTTTTACCGCCCGGTCAAACCTTGCCTCCTCGGGGGTTCTGTCGTCTGGGCTGGGTCCATTGGTTCCCTCTGCCGCTGGTACTCCATCCATTTCCAGCAATAAAGCAATAATGTCCCTCTTCTTGAGGTTACTGGCCTGTCCGCCCCTTTGTTCCAATAAGTCTTTTAAGGTAGCTCTTCTCAGGTTTTGGTATTGTAGTTCCATTTTATTCTTGGTCGTAGCGGTTTCTTTGGGCGTTGAAGATCATCCCGTCGCTTGCCACCAGTGTTACGGTACCACCTTCCGAGCTCCAGACACAGTCGTTAGTCACTTGTATTCCCGGTTCCCCCAATAACGAGACCAAGCTCCATTATGAGGGTAAAACATGAACTGAGGACTGGAACAGCCAGCCTGCCTTTTATTTGCATTTCACACACACAGGCCACACCCAAGGGGAGGCATAAAACAACCACTGGCATCGATGGTACATCCCACACATTCCCTCCCCTTGGTGTGACACATAATCTTATTATACAGGCAGTTTAGAATATATTTTTATACAACTTTCATAACTCCAAATCCATCCATCATATTCACATAAAAGGCACATATTCAGATTCAGCATACTTAAATCATAAACAGTCTCAAAAATCACACCAATCCCTCCAGTGAATCCAAAGTTACTCGAATGTCCGTTTATGACCGACCGCAGCTACCGTTTCGTGCCCAAAAGAGTTCCCTGGATTCGGGCTATACGGTCGGTCACTTGTTGGCCTAAAAATGTCTACGTCCTGTTCGAAGTGGATCGGTACTTCGACTACGTTGTACTGTCGAAGTATCGTCAATAGTACGGGTCGGCGGATTCGAAGGTAAAATGGCCGCCGCCACGTGGCCCTTTGTCCGATGTCGGCCACCACGAGGCTTTGATAGCTTTAGCGCTTCGTTGGTTTTGGCTGTATTCGAACTGTTAGTTGTGCAAAGTCACAACTCTCCGCAGGATCTCTCAGGGACCATAAGTACTGGGCAAATCAGACGAACCCAATAGGTTTAGTCCAGCGGGATGGGTCTGTCACAGCATTGTTCCTGTTTCCTGTGCTGATCAAGTAGGACATCGTTCTTCTTACCTGGTCTTCGGTTTTCGCAAGAAAGAGGGGGATTGTGGGAGACACAGGACTTATATAGCCACTTCCTCTACCATGTGATCGGCTACCCGTTATGCCTATACAGTTTTTTCTTTCATTTTTGACAATATTTATATTCCTCTATCTTTGCTGCTGAGGAAATAAAGAAAGAGTTATGCATAATACTCGCCTCCGTGTCTTTAATAAAATCATGACTTTACGTCATGTTACTAGTAAAATCTGGGAATTTTTAGTAATAATCAAGACACCTGATTGTATCATTCAGCAGAAAAAATATATATATCCCAATCTATAGCATGGACATTTGTCCACATTAGAGATATTACAATCCAACCAGAAGAAAGGAAATTTGTATAGTTTATATAGAACATTTTTTCTAATAGCTATATTGGAAACATTTAAATAATTAAATGTTTTATAAACTAATATCTATTTTTGGATGTGTGCTTCATAGGTACTAATAGGATACATATTAACCGCTCTAAAAAAATGTATTTTGGTCCATATAATTCCTTACTATAGGATAAGCTGAAAGAATATAAGCAACAAAAAAACAAATGCAATAATACTCACTGGAACAGCTGCAGAAAATTAGTGGCTGTTCCCTGCACATCCTACTAATCAGGAAGAACCTGGCATGTGCACTTTTCTATGTCTACACCCCTGTGTCTCATACCCCATAATCATACACCCCAACATTGGTGTCCTGTAAGCAGGATGCAGGTGGGTGGGATAAAAGGAGGAAGCCCACTATGGCAGGCAATGCAGGAAGCAATGTTTCAGTGCCCTTATTGTACCACCAGCATGTCTAATAATATGGAAAAAAGAAACAAGTAATATCCTAATTAATGATATATAAAAAGTAATACTTATCTACGTGTTCTGGCTCGTGGAGAGAGCAACCGCATGTTTGAGTAGCTCCGTGCTACCCATGCCTAATCGATGATCTAAAGTGACCAAAAGGGGACCTAAAAAGCCACAATATGTCCCAAACCAAGCATAGGCGTCAGACTGAGAGGGGAGAGAGGTCTAATTTATTTGGGGTGAAGGCAACCCACGGAAAAACGCAAGGTACAAAATGGCAGAGGGGAAGATCTGCAGCTTTCACAAGACAACACCGCCGGTCACACAGCAAATTCTACAAAACATGCTGATGCCCTGTTGGAAAAGCTCCAGCAATTGCTCCACAGCTCCATTAATGACTCTTGGAGTGCTTGTAGGGGGATAGAGAATATAAGGCAAACTTGTTCACTGATGATATTCTGTTGACGATAATCCAACCACAGATATCCCTACCAAATCTACTCACAATTCGCCAATACAGCGATAACTCTTATTATAATTGAATGTGACAAAAACCCAGGCCATGGGCATCAACCCAGACTTATTAGACAGATTGCACATCGCGTTTCTGTTCGATTGGAGATCAGACTTTATCAGGTTTTTAGGCATTAAAATACCAAGTCACCTGCTCAACTACTCCAAATTACTCCAAGACTTAACAAATACGATACAGGGTTGGGAGGAGACATTTTTAGCATGGCTGGGTGATTAGCCGCGGTAAAGATGTCGGTACTTCCAAAACGACAGTATTAGTTGCGTACCCTGCTGATCTTTTCCTAAATTGTAAAGGTGGTCCAATGACTATTTGTTTTCTTTATATGTGCCAACAAAACAGTGTGTGCAGTGACGAAAGTACTGCAAGGGACAATTAGAGAAGGGGGACTGGGATTACTGAATGTGAAACCTTTGTCTGCTATAGCAGTTACTAATACTGAATCAGAACCCCCCAGTAGATACACATTGAATCTCACTGGGCAGGTACACAAGGATTTGCATCTCTGTATAAGATATCCAGAGACACACGCCCCCAATACTCCGCAACAACAGCCCTGATGTTTAAAGTATGGGACGCACTGCCGGGCTCCATGGGAATGACAGAGCCTACTATGACATACATCTCACTAAAAGATGTACGTGTGGGGATACTGACCTTTGACTATACCCCATGGGTGAAGGTAGGATGCACATTACTACACCGACTATGGGACAACGATAAAATCTTGCCATTTCCTGATGCCCATACCAAGTTCCAACTACCAAGCCAGACGCTGTTTTCCTATCTCCAACTTACATAAAGTCAAAGTGAGCGTGAAGTCCACTGAGGCGATAGAGACCCTAGAAAAGATATGCTTATGCAAAAAAAAAAAAACAGAGGAAACTTCAATCCCAATTGTGTACTTTTCTGCTGACACACACCATAGACAAGGGGGGGACTTTAGGGAGCCGTGGCAGAGGGAGTTGGGAAGGGAGTTGCATGATCGGTCATGGGCGAAAGCATTCTCAATCCATTGGGGTAAAATCTTATGTGCATCTCACTTAGAAATTATCCACAAAATACAGTATAGATGGTACATGGTCCCTGACAGGTTATCCAAAGTGTTCCCAGGGACATCCAACATATGTTGGAGATGCAATGTGGGAGTGGGGACTATGCACCATATCTGGTGGACGTGTCCTAGTATCAGACCGTTCTGGGTGATGGTGGAAGATATGGTGAATCAACTTCTGGGAACAAATTGCAGATTGACCCCCGAGCAATGCTTACTATTTATGCACACCACACATCGCTCAAAAATAGAAGGAAAATTGTTATTCCAGGTTCTTATTACAGCAGCCACACTCATTGTGAGGGCGTGGAAAAAAAACACAGGCCCCAACAAAACAGGCCCTAGAGACCCAAATGACAACAAACTGGGAATATGAGGCCATGGCACATAAACATATAGTTGTAGTACCCTGTACCCTGGAAGCGAAAGCAATATGGGAGGTATTCGCAAAAGAACACGTACTTAATGCTGATGTCACATGAGGGGTGGCAGCACACAAACATACCCATAGTACAAACGTGGGAACTGACTATACAGTCTTACTGCCAAGAGCAATTTAGCCACCAACCACTGATCTAGCATATTAGATAAGAGCGCACATCGAGTGAGAGAGGAGAGAGAAACCCATGCAAATAAACCCCCACACTCCCATTTTCCATCCCAAGTTCCAGTATATTGGTTGAAATATGGAACACAAGCAAAGCACACCACCACAACAATGCTCCCTACTTATCAAAAATGTTACCGCATAACACAAAGTACAGAGGGACAATGAGAGGCTTAAACAAAGGCTGACAGCAGCCAAGGCCAAACGGTAACATAGGCTGTCAGGCAGCAATGCCATGTTTAATATAATGGCACGAGAATGTGTGGTGGGACACAAAACCTATCATATAAGTGAATGTAATAAAACGTGTATGTACTAAGATGTAAACCAGACATATGCATATGCAACCTTTCCCCCATAACCCTCTTTCCTTTTTTTTTCTGTACCCGAAACACAATAAAAATTGTCAAATTGAAAAAAAAAAGTAATACTTATCTACTTAGTCATGTCACACAAACTTAGTTAAATTTTCCAAGGATGATGTTAAGAGAAAAATAATAGATACAAAAAATAGTGTGTACCATTTTACTAAAGATATACCGTATTTATCGGCGTATAACACGCACTTTTTCTCCCTGAAAATAGGGAGAAAATCATGGGTGCGTGTTATACGCCGATATCCCACATTTACTTACCTGTCTTGAAGCGTGGGCCGGCTTCACAGCGCGCACCGCGGAACTGGAACTTAAATTTCAGGTTCCGGTTTCCGGAGGGACTGAAAGGAAGTGTGCACACTATTGTGTGCACACTTCCTTTCAGTCCCGCCGGTACTGGAACTTAAATTTCAGGTTCCGGTTTCCGGCGGGACTGAAAGGAAGTGTGCACACTATTGTGTGCACACTTCCTTTCAGTCCCGCCGGAAACCGGAACCAGAAATTTAAGTTCCAGTTCCGCGGTGCGCTGTCAGACCTTCCGGCATCCGTACTCCGGGGACTTCCGGGTAGACGGAGCGCGGCCACTCCCCCTCCTCTGACGCGGTCACTCCCAGGATACAAAGGGAGACCGCGGCAACACCTCAGTGCTGGATCAATTTGAAAGCCTCCCGCGAAAACTTCAAAGCTAAGTGTATCTGTGTTTACCTCTCCTGTGTATCGGACCCGGACTGTTTATCGTTTACCTGCCTTCTCCTCTCCTCGACCACGGACTTGCCTTTGGATACTCTTTTGTCTACAGCCAACTTAATCCTCTCTGAGAAACATCTCTCATCAAACCGGATTACCACCCCTACAAAGCTAAGTAGAACTCATCTGCCTAAACAGGAGTATTGTTATCCTGCATCTCTGCTTACCTTCTTTTGCTTCACCCTAACTAATTGTTCTGCTGCCATTTAACAATTCTACATTGGAATCTCATCTCTGTTCAGACTAAAATATTGCCTCACCCTAATCTTCTCTGCAAATCCTGCTGCTGCTTAATTTTCTGACAAGGAATTAAAGAGACAGTTCAACTTGAATTTTACTTTATTTCAATTATAACAATTTAATAAACAATTTCAGTTATCTACAGTTGTGATCCATATTGTCAATAAGTGACCATTACAGATTGATCCAGCCCTCTTAATGGATCCAGTAGATCTCACTTCTGAAATCACAAGATTGAACCAAAGAGTGGATACGCTTACTCAAGGCATGCAAGACCTACAGGTCACCAATGAACGAATCCTTACTTATGTAAGGGACTTACAAACACACACTCCTCATACCGTTACACACTCGGCTAGTGATCCTGCTGTTTCCAACCCCGAAAAGTTTTCTGGAGACAGGTCCCAATACCGAGAATTTATCAATTCTTGCAAATTGTTGATTGCCTTGAAACCTAGATCATATCCCACCGAAAGATCTAAGGTTTGTTCTGTTATTTAATTTTTAGGAGGCGAACCCATGGCCTGGGCTCATTCCTTCCTGGAGAATGATGACCCCATATTGGATTCCCTGGATGAATTCTTCGAAGCCATGTCTCTCCTTTACGAGGACCCTAATAAACAAGCAACTGCAGACTTAACCATTAGAACACTGCAGCAAAGAAACAGGCCTGTCGAAGATTATATTGCTGAATTCAAACGATGGGCACCAGAAACCCAGTGGAATGACATAACTCTACGTAACCAGTTCCGTATTGGGTTATCTGAAGCTGTCAAGGATGAGCTCTCCAGGACAGAACTACCTACTACACTGAATACTCTTATCCAATTGTCAATCAGCATTGACAGACGACTTAGGGAAAGAAAAGCTGAGAAGTCACTCACTAGCTCCCTATGGAAAAAACCCTTCACTTCTTCACGAGCACCAGAGAAACCTGTAACTCCCACAGAACCTATGGAAATAGGGGTTTTGAGAAGTCCTCTTACTCCAGAAGAGAGAACCAGAAGAAGACAAATGAACCTCTGCATGTACTGTGCTTCACAAGAACATGTGGTCCCAGAATGTCCTCTATTGAAACGTCCTAGAGGCGGTAAGCATGGTTCTACTACGAATGTAATGAGTGTACTTCCTCCTAAAACTACCTCTCATCTCTCCTCTGTTTCTCTCATATTACAGTGGGACAAAGAAAGGATTACCACTGATGCCATTATCGATTCCGGTGCTAATGGGGTTTTCCTGGACTCATCCTTTGTTACAAAAAATAAAATTCCTTGTGTTCAAAAACGTAATTCCGTCTCTGTCAGAGTTATTGATGGCTCCTTAATATCCTCGGGGCCCATTCGTTCTGAAACTATCCCTTTAAGAACTACTACCAATCATATCCATTCTGAATTTCTTGTTTTTGATGTTATAAATTCTCCTCTTTATCCAATTATATTAGGAATCGACTGGTTGCGGACTCACAACCCATATATTACATGGGCTCCTTTCTCTCTCACCTTTAACTCTGCATATTGTAAGGGAACATGTCTACAACACATCCCCATTCTACAAGTTACTGAAGAAACCCCCATACCTTCCATCTATTCTGAGTTCGCCGATGTATTCAGTAAAAAGGAAGCGGAGACACTTCCTCCTCATCGACCTTATGATTGTCCGATTGACCTTGTTCCTGGTGCTCCTATCCCTTTTGGACACATTTACCCTCTCTCTGAATCAGAGTTAAAAACCCTCAAAGAATACCTGGATGAGAACCTCCGTAAAGGGTTCATTAGACCTTCCTGTTCACCAGCCGCTTCCAGCATGTTTTTCGTAAGGAACAAGGATCAGACTATACGCCCAATCATCGACTACAGGTCATTAAATAAAATAACTATCAAGAATCGTTACCCTCTTCCCCTGATCAATGAGTTGATCGAAAGATTAAGAACAGCTACCATCTACACTAAACTTGACCTTCGTGGGGCATATAACCTTGTTAGAATCAAGGCCAATGATGAATGGAAAACGGCGTTCAGGACCCGATATGGCCTTTACGAATATCTTGTCATGCCCTTCGGGCTCTGTAACGCCCCTGCAACCTTTCAGCATTTCATAAACGATATCTTCAGAGATCTCCTAGATGTTTGTGTCATCATCTACTTAGATGATATTCTCATCTACTCCAACAACCTTGAGGAACACAGAAAACATGTGAGATGGGTATTATCCAGATTAAGAACACACAAATTATATGCTAAACCTGAAAAATGTATTTTTGAAGTCAATGAAATCACTTTTTTGGGATACGTTATCTCCCCTCATTCCATAAGTATGGATACCTCAAAAATAGATTGTATTGTCAATTGGTCTACTCCTGCTAATATTAAGGACTTACAACGTTTTTTGGGATTTGCCAACTTCTACAGGAAGTTCATTAAAAATTACTCCAATGTAGCTCATCCGCTTAACCTGCTCAATAGCAGTAAACGTTCCTTTGCTTGGAACGAAGAGGCTCAAGCAGCCTTTGATGAATTAAAACGGAGATTTACAAGTGCTCCCATTCTCCAACTCCCTAATCCTGATTTTCTCTACGTCATGGAAACAGATGCTTCTGACGCAGCTATCGGGGCTGTCCTTTCTCAGCAACGATCGCCTCAAGATCCTCTCCATCCAGTGGCTTTTTTCTCACGATCTATGTCTCCTGCTGAACGAAATTATCCTATAGGAGAAAAAGAATTGTTAAGTATTAAAGCAGCATTCGAAAACTGGCGACACATACTTGAAGACTCACGCACTCCTGTAATTGTTTACACTGACCACAGGAACCTTGAATATCTTCATTCGAACAAAACTCTCTCTGCCAGACAAGTAAGATGGAATCTTTTCTTTGCCCGATTCAATTTTCAAATTATTTACAGACCTGGATCCAGAAACAAAAAAGCAGATGCTCTGTCCAGAATTCAACAAGATCTTCCTGTGATTGGAACTCCCCCACCTAAAATCATAGGTATCATTTCGTCATTAATAGATGATATTAAACATCTTAAAGAAGAAGATCTTGAGCTTCCCAAACAAAAGAAACTATCAAAAAAGGACGGTCTCTACTACTTCAAAAACAGGTTATACATTCCTCCCTTGTTTAGGAATAAAATTCTCACCTTAATACATGATTCCCCTCTGGCTGGTCATCCGGGTACAAGGAAAACACTGGAGCTGTCTAAAAGATATTACTGGTGGCCTCGCCAGGACAGAACCATAGAATCTTATGTCAAAACCTGTCCAACCTGTCTGAGATCAAAATCTGACCATCATCCACCATTCGGTCAACTATTAAGCCTACCGATCCCAGAAAGACCTTGGCAGTCCATTTCAATGGATTTCTTGGTGGAACTCCCTCCTTCGCAACATCATAACACCATTCTAGTAGTGGTAGACCGTTTCACCAAAATGTCTCATTTTATTCCTTTAAGGAAATTACCCTCTTCATCTGAGCTTGCAAAAATATTCATCGACAACATAGTGAAACTCCATGGACTTCCTGAAGAAATCATTTCAGACAGGGGAACACAGTTCACCTCCAAGTTCTGGAATGAGATGTGTTCCTCTCTCAGTATTCAACGTAAATTGTCTTCAGCCTATCATCCCCAAACCAACGGACAAACAGAGAGAGTTAACCAGTGTGTTGAACAATACTTGAGGTGTTATTGCTCTCACTTACAAGACGATTGGATCACATGGTTACCTATGGCAGAATTCTCATATAACAACTCTGTACACGCTAGCAGTAAAATGACTCCATTCTTTTCAAATTACGGATTCCATCCCTCTTCGATTCCTGATCAGGGACTCCCTTCTTCTAATCCATACGTCTCCAACCACAACGCTTTCATGTCTGCCCTCTTCCTCAAGTTGCGTGATAACCTCAAAAATGCATCATCTGCTCAGAAAAAGTTTTTCGATACTGGCAGACGACCTTCCCCTGCTTACAACGTTGGTGATCTCGTATGGCTCTCTTCAAAGAACATTGTCACAAACCGTCCCTCAAAGAAACTGAGTTCTCTCTTCCTTGGCCCTTTTCGTATATTGTCTCTTATCAACGAAAACGTGGTCAGATTGAAACTTCCACCTACCATGAAACTTCATCCTGTCTTTCATGTGTCTCTGCTTAAACCACACCGCTCCGACCCTTTTCTAAGGGATGCTCTTACCACTCCTGATCCCCTTCTGGTACAAGGTGAGGAAGAATACGAGGTCCAGAGGATCCTGGATTCGCGAATCCATCGTGGTTCCTTACAGTATCTTATCCGGTGGAAAGGCTACGGAGTTGACGAGGATTCCTGGGTGTCGTCCTCCGCGGTGCATGCTCGTCGACTCATCAACGCGTTCCATGCTCGCTACCCTTCCAGACCTCGTTGACAGCATCCGGTGGCTGCTTCTTATGGGGGGGGTTCTGTCAGACCTTCCGGCATCCGTACTCCGGGGACTTCCGGGTAGACGGAGCGCGGCCACTCCCCCTCCTCTGACGCGGTCACTCCCAGGATACAAAGGGAGACCGCGGCAACACCTCAGTGCTGGATCAATTTGAAAGCCTCCCGCGAAAACTTCAAAGCTAAGTGTATCTGTGTTTACCTCTCCTGTGTATCGGACCCGGACTGTTTATCGTTTACCTGCCTTCTCCTCTCCTCGACCACGGACTTGCCTTTGGATACTCTTTTGTCTACAGCCAACTTAATCCTCTCTGAGAAACATCTCTCATCAAACCGGATTACCACCCCTACAAAGCTAAGTAGAACTCATCTGCCTAAACAGGAGTATTGTTATCCTGCATCTCTGCTTACCTTCTTTTGCTTCACCCTAACTAATTGTTCTGCTGCCATTTAACAATTCTACATTGGAATCTCATCTCTGTTCAGACTAAAATATTGCCTCACCCTAATCTTCTCTGCAAATCCTGCTGCTGCTTAATTTTCTGACAAGGAATTAAAGAGACAGTTCAACTTGAATTTTACTTTATTTCAATTATAACAATTTAATAAACAATTTCAGTTATCTACAGTTGTGATCCATATTGTCAATAAGTGACCATTACATGCGCGCTGTGAAGCCGGCCCACGCTTCAAGACAGGTAAGTAAATATGGGACAGAGGGAAAGTGCACTAGGGGACACTATGGGAGGGGGGGGGGACACACTATGGGGGGTGGAGAATAGTATGGGAGGGGGGGAAGAATACTATGGAAAGGGGGGGATACTATGGGAGGGGGTGGAGAATACTATGGGAGGGGGGGGAAGAATACTATGGAAAGGGGGGGGACACTATGGGAGGGGGTGGAGAATACTATGGGAGGGGGGAGAGAATACTATGGGAGGGGGGGGATAACTATGGAAAGGGGGGGGAACACTATGGGATGAGGGGGGGGAATACTATGGGAGGGGTGGAAATTTCCTGGAATTTCCTTCTGGAAATGAGGTGCGTGTTATACGCCGGGGCGTGTTATACGCCGATAAATACGGTAATAAAGAAAAAAACACAATTGATTTTAAAACAATATTGATAATGTGCTATTATTGTGTGTTTTTTTTTGATAATGTCTAATGCTTACCTTTTTGTTTTTGGGGACAGTGCCCTAGTGTTCCCAAAAGTGGGGCACCAAGGAAAAAGTCAGAACAGCGGGGTCAGCCTCTAAAATAGGAGTAACCCAATTAAAATGGGTCTGTTGGGATGCCTGAATAATTACCTAGTGAGGTCCTGGGTGAATCTCCTTCTCTTTACATAATTTGTGGTTTAACTGATGGATATAATATATACCATTATATTACATATTTGGGACACAGAACTATTAAGTTCAGATTAAAGAGAAAATGTACCTCTTGTTTCTTTTTCACTGACATATCTCATATCAGATTTTAACTAGGTTTTATCCATCTGTGCCTTTGTCATCTCAACTTGTAATGTGACAAACCCCTTCCCAACATGACATAGTACCTGCCCTCCTTTCTAGTACCAAATGGATTTTAACAAAAAAGTTAAATGCTCTATAAATATACAGATACATATGCACATGCAAAATAGCTGTTTTTTATTACTTTATTGCCCCAAAACTGGTACATAGGACGTGTCACAGTTTCTAATTAATTGATTTAATATTTAATTAGTTTTTAAAGCTGAAAAATACATTTTAATGCCTTGACCCTTATAGAAATCCGGCTCCCATAAGTTGTGTATAACATAAAATGCAAGTGGAAGATTATTCACATAGCTGTTCTCTATATCTAACCTTATATGTATTTTAATGCCCACAAGTGGTTGTCATGTTTGAATATTCAGATATCTTAAAGCTCATTCATCTATCTATAGACTTTTCCAATTAAATATTTGCCAAGCCGGGGGGCGTGTCCTGGACGCAGACCGGAGCAGTCGCATGTAAGCGGAGCTCCGTGCCGCGGCGGCTATTAAAGGTGAAATACTAAGCCCAGCAAGCGACGACACACCACAAAACTTACTCCCAACCACTATGTCTCAGGTTAAAAGCAAACGAACGGGCGAGAAGGGAGAAAAAGCAAATTTTTTCACCGCTTGGACGACGCAGGGGAAGGCCCCAAACCAGGCTGAAAGTTTCCAAGATGGCGCCGAAGGAGAATCTGAAGCAGATACAGGCGACCAGGAAAACCCACTGACGCACAACTCCCTGAAAAAGCTGTTGGAGGAGATGTCTGACAAAATAGTGGGTAAGCTGGACACTGCCATTAAAGACCTGCAAAAAGAAATACAAGATATTGGCCAGCGCACGTCGCACGCCGAGGATCAACTAGCAGACTTGGCAGAAGCCCACAACACCCTTGCGGACACGGTAGAGGACCTGGTTGGCAGGTTGAATGACCAAGACCTAAAGATAGCCGACATGGAAGACCGGGCACGCCGCAACAACCTGCGGATAAGAGGAGTAGCGGAAACGGTGAAAACGGAGGATCTCACTGCCCACATTACGGGCTTACTACGTGAACTAGCCCCGGACCTGCCGCATGACTTACTCCTGCTAGACAGAATCCACAGGACAGCCAAACCCTCATTTCTGCCCCCATCCACTCCGAGAGATATCCTGCTCAGGATGCATTACTACCATGCTAAGGAGGCGATCCTCACTGCCTGCAGAAAGAGAAGGGAGATGCCTCCGGCGTACAAAGACATAGCCATCTATGCGGACATTTCCTCTTACACTCTCAAGAGGAGACGGGACTTCAAGGAGGTAACCACCCGACTTAGAGAGAACCATTTGCCGTACCGATGGGGATATCCCACCAAGCTCCTGGTCATGAAAGAAGGGAAGACAACCGCCATCGGCTCCCCGGAGGAAGGCCAGAAAATCTTAAGGGAATGGAACATCGCAGCTGCGCCGACGAAGGCCCGAGAAGGAGACAGATCCAGAGTGACACAAGATTGGAAAAAGACGAAAAGAAGATAAAAGGACAATGACTGTCAGTGTGGGCGCCCTATGGTGACCTAATGCATGGACATTTACGCTGCAAGGTTGGGTAATGTACGAAACTGCAACGCACACACACTACAACACATATACCCCTGATAGAGTGAGAGGAGGAGGGAGGGAGGGCCGCAGGGAGTACAGGAGAAGGGAAGGTGGCACGGAAACCTGCCCTGGTTCTCCCCCCCTAGCTCACTAAGGCGAGCAGAATCACCACAATATACCCACACCACTAAGCTTTGGGCACCTCAAAAAAGAAAAAAAACCTTAAAAAAAAAAAAAAAAAAGAAAAAAAAAAAAAAAAAAAAAAAGAGTACAGAGGGCCACCCACACGATCTTAAAGTGTTCTCCCATAGCGCGAATAAGTGAGATTACACTGACATACCAAGCCTAAGAACAAATAACAAACAAAAAAAAAAAAAAAAAAAAAAAAAGTAAAAATAAATACAAACTAAGCACTAAGCAATAAGAGACGATACGTCTATATGGAAGCTGCAAAGTCGCAGAGCTTTCGCAAAGAGCTGGGCTTGCCCAGCGTACGCAGGTGATATAGCCGCACAGGAAAAGGATATTCCTGTAGGACAGGAGGCCACAAGACCTCTTCCCCCACGGCACGCCAATGCAGTGCCATGCCGAACACACGGCACAAATATTACTAAAGAATGTTTATGTATATACTTTGGTTACAGTTGTTGCTTTACTGTATGTTGTTCACAGTTATGTTTTTGATATGTATGTTATGTACCTTACCACCGGACCGGGGACAGGGTTAGTGGGTGATTCAAGCCAGAGGGTAGAGACCGCTAATGACTCTAAGGGCCCGTTAAGGGAAACAAATTACCCACAGGGGAGGACTCTGCTCAGCACGAGTAAGCTGGGAAGAGCAGAGACCCCCCAAACTATCGAATGCCATCTCAGAGGTGCAGAGTACCGACCCCACGACCCACCGTGATAATCTGTTCTTTCAATGTCAGAGGTCTGAACACCCCTGTGAAAAGACACTTGCTCACCAAAGAAACTAGGGCCTTGGGGGCTGATGTCCTTTGCCTTCAAGAAACGCACTTTAGGCACAACGACCATCCAGCAGTACTGACTAATGACTACCCAAACCAATTCCACGCCACGTCTCCAGCGAAAGTTAGAGGGGTGTCCATCCTGATTAGCAAGGCTGTCTCGTTTACGCTCCACTCCTCAGATATAGACCCAAATGGCAGATACATTATTCTAATAGGAGAGCTTAACGATGTATTGTACACCATAGTAAACATTTACTCCCCAAACGCCAATCAGCGAAACTTCCTGCACAAAATTCTGACCAAAACGTCCTCTATCCAAAAGGGCATCACAGTGATTGGAGGAGACTTCAATCACATTCTAGATCCAACACTCGACACGACGCTACCGACACACAGGTCACGCCACCGCCCACTAAATAGACAATGCAGGGCCATAGCGAAACTCCTACATGCCCATCACCTATATGACGCTTGGAGAATCACACATCCAACAGAGAGAATGTACACTCACTACTCAGCTGTGCATAACTCATATTCGAAAATTGACGGCTTTCTGGTGGCAGGCTCGGCACTCGACCAAATCATATCTAGCGACATTCAGCAAATCACTTGGTCTGACCATGCACCAGTAACACTAGAGTTAAAAAACAACTATGACTTTAAACACCGCAGCCCTTGGAAAATTAATAACTCCCTGCTGAGAGACGAGAAGTTTGCAGACACACTGGCAGGTGATATCCACACGTATTTCCAAATAAATGACACCAAAGATGTCTCAGATGCTACCTTGTGGCTAGCACACAAATCAGTAGCGAGAGGCTTACTAATACGCAGAGCGGCATATATGAAAAAACAGCGGCAAACACAACTCAGAGCATGGCAAACAGAACTCTACGAGACAAACAGACTGAACCAAACCACACCGACAGCAGAAGCAAGAACCAGGATTGCCCAACTCAATAAGCTCATACTCCAACACGCACTAGACACGGTCAACTTAAACATGCAACGACTCAGACTGTCACATTATGTCCAGGGCAACAGAGCTAGCAAGCTATTAGCGCAACGCCTAAAAACCAGGCAGGCGAATCAAAAAATATCCTACATCATAGACCAAACAGGATCCAAAATATATACCCCTAAGGGAATCAGTGAAGTGTTCGCCACATACTACTCCTCCCTCTATAACATAAAGCACAACACACACACGATGCACCCGACTGACCTCAATATTAGGGAGTACCTAGACAAGATTACATTACCTAAGATCACGGCTCAACACAAAGCTGCGCTCACCAAACCAATCGAGGAACAGGAAATCATAGACCTGATCAAAGATCTCCCGTTGGGGAAATCACCGGGGCCAGACGGGTTTGACAACCACTACTACAAGAGGTTTAGCACCATACTGGCACCCTACATGGCTAGAATGTTCACAGAGGCGGCCCTCAGGGGGGAACTTCCCAGGGAAACATTAGCTGCGCATATTGTAACACTCCCTAAACCGAACAAGCCCCCAACGATGCCGCAGAACTTTCGACCTATCTCCCTCCTAAATACCGATGTCAAGCTTTTCGCTAAACTCTACGCCAACCGCCTGGGAAAAATATTACCGCATATCATCCACAACGACCAAGTAGGTTTTATCAAAGGGAGGCAGGGGGCAGACAATACGAGGAAGGTTATTAACATACTCCATCACCTGAAACTCAGTAAAAGGGCGGGCCTCATGGTCTCCCTTGACGCCGAAAAGGCGTTTGACCGACTGCACTGGGGGTTTCTCCAACAGGTACTAGGCAGATTCGACATCCCCGAAGGGTTTGTGTCGGTGGTCAAAGCCCTCTATAGCGACCCCTCAGCGAGGGTACTTAATGCGGGATTTCTGTCACAACCATTCCGGCTCACAAACGGAACGAGACAAGGGTGCCCCCTGTCCCCATTACTCTACGTCCTGGCGCTGGAACCGTTGGCGATAAGAATAAGGGAGAACACGGCGATTCATGGGGTGGAGATAGGGAACAAGTTGTACAAAGCGAACCTATTCGCCGACGACATATTACTTACCCTCACGCAGCCTAACATATCCCTGCCAAACCTGCTACACGAAATAGAAACATACGGAGGGCACTCATATTACAAGCTTAACATCTCGAAAACGCAGGCAATGGGAATAGGGATACCACGGAGTGACATAGACAACTTGAAACACACTTTCCCTCTAGATTGGAGAGACGATCACCTCACCTTCTTGGGACTGAGAATCCCAAGGGAGCCGCAAAGTCTCCTGGAGCTCAACTATGGGAGTCTGCAGAGAGAAATCAGTGACACGTTAAAACAATGGGAGACTAAATATATGTCCTGGATAGGGAGACTAGCGGCGGTAAAGATGATGCTGCTGCCTAAATACCAATACCTGCTCAGAACACTGCAGATTCCACTACCTCACATATACCTTAAGAGGCTGCAAAACACCCTCACTAGTTTTGTATGGGCACACAAAAAAGTGTGAGTGGCCACAAAGATCCTCACCAGACAGGTGTCGCAGGGAGGGTTGGGTTTGCCAGAGGTCCAAACATACTACAGAGCAGCACTGCTATCCACAGCACTACAGGCACACACGACACAAAACCCACCACAATGGGTGGAGATGGAGTCCACATGGACTTGTCCCAAAGGCCTCAAATACCTCTTCTGGGTACCACATGGGAGACGCCCGGCGCTCCCTGAGATGCCCACCACAACCGACACCCTGTTGAGGATATGGGACAAAGCCATGCCACAACTGGGGTACTCCACCAAATGGACAATGGCCACTCCCTTATATAGCTTACATATAACACACCCCAATTTTGACCACAGGGGGTGGACCGAACATGGGTGCACACTGGTCAATCACCTATTTAGCCATGGACTCCTGAAACAATTCCCTGATTTACAAGCTGAGTTTGACCTGCCACAGAGGTTGATATTTTCCTACCTCCAATTAAAGGGCATATTGTCGCACAACACTACCACAACCGTTCCGACACACGCGAAAAGCATAGAAAAAGCATGTACGTCTATGATCATGCCCAATAAGCCGCTGTCGCTTATGTATGCCGCTCTCAACGACTCCACAGCCCAACCACAAAAAGACAATTATAGAGACGCCTGGCATAGGGAATTAGGCACGACACTTACAGATGGACACTGGAACAAGGCATTCACTGCGCACAAGGGTAGGTCCAGATGCGCCTCCCACCTAGAGCTCCTTCGCAAGCTGCAATACAGATGGTACCTGGTACCGACCAGACTGGCTAACATATACCCAGGCACTTCCAGGCTATGCTGGAGATGCTCTAAAGCAGAAGGCACAATGCTCCACATCTGGTGGGCCTGCACGGCCCTCAAAGAATATTGGAGCGAGGTAGAAGGGTTAATAAATGGAGCGCTACTCATAGATGACAAGCTCACTCCAGAAACAGCTTTACTATGCATGTCGCTAGATGCCTACACTAAGTCACAAGCCAGCCTAATTTTCCACATACTAATGGCAGCTAATCTATCAATAGCTAGGAATTGGAAGCAAACACAAGCACCTAATAGATCTACCGTCACCAAACAAACTACACTCAATCTGACATACGAGACTGGGACATACCAAGGGCTTCACCCATCGAAGCATATGTTACAGGCCAAGAAAGACTGGGACGCATACATAGAAAGGGACAAAGGGCTGAACCCCTAAGAAGATAGGGACTAGCGTTAAAAGAAGGCGATGCTTATCAGGTCACCGGCCCTAGAGAAAGAGAGACAGGCAATGTACCCACTAAGTAAACATTTATAGCTAAGTAAGGTACCCCGTTCCCATCTCCCCCTCCCCCAAATCTCTCCCCTTCCCCCCTTCCTAGGAGAGCACAGTAACAAACAAAAGGGAGACAGTCCACGCAAATGTGTCTATGATAAGATACCAATAGTATGCATGAGTATATTCCGTTTGTGACTTTTGAAATTGTATCACTGTAAATGGCCTGTTGCACTGTACGAGTCTTTTTTACCCACCCCTTCTTTCCTTCTGTATCCCAGTTTGGATTTTTAGACATGTACAATAAAAATTGTCAAATTGAAAAAAAAAATATTTGCCAAGCCAGGAATTGGTGAACCTTCTGGATGGATTAAATACTCTAATCCAAAATGTAGGAAAAAAATTATTTCTTTCGAAAGAAACATTATTTCACTGGTCTCTTTTAGATATCGTTCATGACTGCTCATGCAAGAAGTAAAATGATTAAATCTGCTAATTTTATCCTTTTAGTTCTCTCATCCCCAATCATAAAGTTTCATATGACATTTTGTATGAGTGAAACTCAAAGGATGCTTTAAGTTGGTACTTTTACATTTCAAATTTCAGACTATATCCATATAGAATCCCATAGCTTCACTTTGAAGCTAGGGGAGGGGTGTTATATCTTCTTCATTCATTAAAGCTTTCCGAATTGTAAGATTGTATATTATATAACATTGAATTCTAACATTCCATATTTATAGCAATTTTAAATAAACTGGTAACATTGCATAAGAAAATGAAAATTGCACAATGTTAACTTTTTTCTTTCCTTTAATATTCGTAAACCTAAAAGGATTTCTCACGGAAACTATCACAAACCAGTGAGCTTTGAATTGCGATTGCTGGAGGGCAAAACATAAGTGTTGTCAACAGCTTCCTAACATGTGTTCTTCACACCATTTTGTTCATTTTTATTCTCCATTTCCTTTCTAAATATAAACACTTTTCGTTTGATGTCTGAGAATTTTGTCAAAAAACATTATAAGCAGTGAATGTTGGAAATGAATGATCTTGCTTCATTACACGCATGTTACCCATATTTGTCATTTTTCAGTCAGTATTTTCTATGCATAAATGATCTTGCAAGTCATTACATTTTATTCAAGTAGATGTTATTTTATTCAAGTTTATTATAGTACTATACTTTTTATGACTGTGAGTGATACGATAATAGTTTAAGGACACTACATACATATTAAATATCTATCGTTAGACCTATGTTTAGTCAAAGATCACAAATGCCTTTAATATACTTATTTGAACTTAGTGGAACCATATTATTATACTTATGATTTCATTTTTCACAAGTATCTCCGAATACTGTTTCTTTTATATTGTTTTCAAAGGAGAGATGTAGCCTCCAACAGAGAAAGGTAGACAAGTAGCATACACATTATATTGAACTACATATTAATCAAAGGAGTGGAAAAGGACATACTATTTACCCTCTCACATGGGTTATTGACTTCCCTGATTTTCAATGCTGAAACAAAGAAACAATAAACAAAAACATGTTACCTGTCTCAGAATAATTATGAAAAAATGCAGAAGAAATAGGGGTTTTCAAGTAATTGTCATTCCCCAAAAAACAAAAAAGCATTGTTCAAAATGTTTTGAAAATAAAAGATGACACAAGGAAGGCGTCCAAAAGAGGAAAAAACTAAAGAAAAAGAAAACCAACACATTTCTTGCTGTGACACCCATAGTTCTACACAGTTATTGTCTGTGAAGAATAATTTATCCCCCTGTAAAATAGTATTTTCCCTTGGGCTGTCTCATTTCCTGTTCTAATTATCTTCTAACTTTTGAATAATTAACCCTTTACGACAGTGTACCTTGGAATTAGATCTTCCATTTTTTGTTGTTGGAGTTTTTTGTGTATTTATAGAATATTTTAATGAAGTAATTGATGAAGTCATTTGATGACCAAGGCAGAATTGCTTAACAAGGTTTTGTAAATTTCATGATCTGATCTGGTTGATCCTAGTACCAAGCCTTTCAACTCCATCTTAGAATTATCCCTTAAAGGACCTGGGATTAACAGGGGATATTACACTCTAATCAATAGCATCACATTTCTTTGTAATCTGAATGGAATCATATGGCTCTCAATACCTATCTTAACCCGTTGAGGATGGAGGCAATTTTATTGTATGTTTCTGATAAAAACAAAACATGGAATTTGAGGTAGATTTCTGGATAGACTCTGTGTCTCCAAACATACCCATAATTCAAAATATGGCATGATGCTCTAAAACGTCCCCTTAAGTAAAAAAAAAAAAAAAGAAAAAATGTGTTGAGCTCATGACAGTTTTTTAAAATATGTGCAGGTATTCAAATGTAGAATACACATATGATAGGCATGGTTATATATCTAGAATAAGAATAATAGCTAATAAAACATTAAAGCTACAATGAACCAAATATCCCACAGCACTTAATTAAGTTTCATATAAAAAATATCACACATAATTACCATGCTCTGTTTAAAGACTCCCTTGCTCATATAAATGGAAAAGTGTTTCCTCCCCCACCAATTGTCTATATATAAAAATGTTTGATTCTCAAAATCACTTCAAAAGTTGTTAATGTCTCTGTGTCTGTGTGTTCAACAGGTGAATTCCAACCCCCTTAAATTGCAGATTAGGCTTGGACCGAATATTACTGCCTTTTAACTTAGACAAAGGAATGTGACACCCCATCTGATATCAAAATGTGGGGTACATTCCTCCCCCTCTTTTATTTGTTAGAGGAATGTTAATTGTCAATAGATAAATTACACACACACTTGACTTTTTATTTATTCACAGATACATTGAAAATTGCTCATCCATTTTGGGATTACTGACACCGGTCCTGTTCAGTCCAATAGCCCATATAACCTTTTTCCAGTGCCACGTGGGGCTTCTTGCATCTGGTCCGGCCCCAACCTACCTCCTTGATGATCTCAGCCAATCACAATGCTTTCTTTAACGCCGCCATGGCCAATCAGCATCTCCTCATAGAGATGCATTGTGTCAATGCATCGCTATATGAAAAGTTTAGCATCTTCATGTAGAACGTGAAGACACTGAACGTAGGTGCTGCATACTGTACAGCACTGAGATAGGAAGCACCTCTAGTGGCGGTCAGAGGAGTGTCCAATAGAGGAGTTCCTAGGCTGTATGGAAACACTGCCTTTACTCTGAAAAAAAAGTGTTTACAGAAAAAAGCTTACAGGGACTGGCTATGCTCACCAGAACCTCAACATTAAGCTGTAGTTGCTCTTGTGACTATAGTATAACTATAATCCCTTTAGTATAAGTGCAGAAAAATGATGTGTAATTGATGCATATTATTACATCTTATTTTTATTGCATACATTAATTATTATTGCTTATCATAACAGAACAATCAAAATAAGATCAATGTTCTCTTCTAAATCTAATTAATAATGCAACATTTACTAATTTTATTCATGTTTTAATAATTTACATTTACCAGCACTTCAATGCATCAAAAAAAAATAAAAAAATAAAACTAATCAAGTCACATCCTTGTGTCAAATTTAGTCATTGGCAACATTATAAATTAAACATATTTTTTATAAAAGAATTTACAAAGAACTTTTGAGATATCATTGCTCATTTTGGTATGTTAGAATAGAATGCTGAGTCTTAAACTACATAACTAAATAAACAGTAATGACCTTCTAGTACTGAAGTTATGTTATAAATGTTTTATTAGTATATGAAATCTTTATTAAAAATGCAGGGTCCTTTAATGTTTTATACATAATAATCTTGCAGTGTGTTCTGTGAAAACACTGTTAGCATTAGCAAGCCATCTTAACAATTGTGTTATTAATATTACTGCAGAGATTAAGACTGTGGCTATGTATTACAAAGACTTTTTTATCTTTAGGTCAATGGATTGCAGTTGGCTCATTCTGAAATAAATTATCTGGCTTGCTTTCTGAAATGTTCGCTTTTTATCAACACTACCACATGAGTTGTACGTCTACTGCATAGAAATTATCTCAAACAGTATGAAAGAGAGTTACTTTGTTTTTCTTAACTAAATGGCTGAGATAGGCAAGAACTTTTTGAGCAGTAACAAAAAAGGTAATATTTGTACAAATAATAAGAACACAAATAAAAATAGCAGAATTTAAAAAAAAAATAGAACAAAATACTAGAAACCTGGAACAGTTTAAATTTTATAAAAGTAATTCATTTTATGCATATACGATTCCTTGGACCTGGCACTCTAATCTCCCATCTGACCCGCTTTGGTGCTTTAAATCCAGTCAAAAATATATATGCATTAAGTTATTCCTGGAATTCTATTAATAAGAAAAGCATGATGCCTTGCTAGAAGGAATACATACATAATTTAGATTGTTACCTTTAGCACAAACATTGACCTTAAAGGACCACTATAGGCACCCAGACCACTTCAGCTCAATGAAGTGATCTGGGTGCAAGGTCACCCTAGTTTTAACACTGCAGCTTAAAACTTAGCAGTTTCAGAGAAACTGCTATGTTTACAATCTGCAGGGTTAATCCAGCCTCTAGTGGCTGTTTCCCTGACAGCCACTAGAGGCCACTTCCACAATTTACACCATTTATTTGATGCTGGACGTCCTCACGTAGTCCAGTGTCAAAAAAGATCCCCATAGGAAAGCATTGAGTAATGCTTTCCTATTGGTGAGTTTGAATGCACACGAGCCTCTGCCCGCATATGCGCATTCGGCTCCACTCGGAAGATGACATCGATGGAGGAGGAGAGGTCACCAGTGCCAAGGGAACCCAGCGCTGGATTAAGGCAAGCAAAGAAATGGTTAATTAACCCTTTATTTACTGTGGAACGGTGTAGGTGACTAGGGCTTTATAGTGTTAGGAATACATACTCCTAACGCTATAGTGTTCCTTTATATGGATACTCAAACTGAAAAAAACAGCTTTTTAAGAAAACACTGTTTCTGATCAGTAACCCTCATTGAACAGCCCACCGCAAAAATGTTAAATATCTAAAAAAATAAAGCAATAACTTACCGCCGCTCCAACAGCGAGACAAAGTTCTCATGGAAGCCTGATCCTCTCTCATTGACTTCACTCCCCCTTAACTGCTGGATATCATAGGATGGGCTGAGGACACCATCAACAAAGAATTTGGTGTTCATGATAGGATAGTATAATAACTCAATAGGGGCCTGGCAAATGGTCCCAAACTATTTTTTCATCCTATGAGCAGTGAGATGTCTTTCTATTTAACATGGACCTCAAACTTGTATGTCTTGGCTGGCCACATTACTCCTTAAAAAGTAAAGGAGGTTTGCTGTTTATTGTCATAACTTTCAACTTAAACAATTTTTTTCCCGCCATCTATTGGCCAAAAGTGGTGATTTACTCTTGTAAGTTATCCTGGAACATGCTGCTCATGAATAGGTAGATGGTGTTTCTGACTTACAAGCAAAACAAACCATTTTCTTTTGAGTTCCAGCAGTTGTAAAACCAGCTAAATAAACTCAAAGGTTTGTGGCACAGTGAGATATCTGCACAGAAGAAGAGCAATGTGCCACATGTAAAACAAAAAGTCATCATTTGACATCAATAATAAATACATTATTGTAGATAAATAGCCTGCACTAAACAGTCATGCAGAGGTAGCTTATTTCCACTCATTGCTCTATACTAATCTTGCTCATCATCTGTGAAGGTAAAATAGTTTGAAACACAGAGGTCAAACCACACTCCTGAGATTGAACACATAAAATTCTACAGATATGGCTGTAGTTACCATATTTACGATGATTTGTCATAGTGATTATGTCATTGTGACAAATCAAATCTTGTAACCTTAATCTAAATGGATGATCAGGACATAACATAATATTTCCTGCGTGATAGAATAAGAAGCTTTCAGAAATTCTTTATTTCAAATAAGGCAACATTTTTTTTTATACTCCTTCTAAAACGTATTGTAAGCATTGAAAATGTACATTTTCTAGAAATGCTCATCCTTGCTAAATAATGATTTCCTCCCAGTGTTCTGAAATTTTAACAGTATTCAACCACAACCAATTATGGTAATAAATCAGCCAGATTCAATGGCCTTTAAATACAATACAAGTATGCTTTAAGAAATGACATTGGTATAGTAGATTAAAAAGACAATACATTTGCAATATTTTTGTTTAATTTCCTGCCTACTTCTAATTTTTTATAAAGGTTCGGTGACCCACTTCGTATCAGAGTCTTATTCTATTTGACTGCATAGAAGTTTCTGCCAAAAACGTTACAGATAGAATAAAAATATTGGTCAATGACCTGAAAATGCACTAATAAGGATTAGCTTATTGTCACCGCTACCTGATAGAAAACTATATAAGCTAAAGGTTGGTTGAGCATCTACTTGAAGGGATACTATAGGCATCCAGACCATGTCATCTCATTAAAGTGGTCTTGGTGCAGTGCCCCTGTTCCCTTACCCCAGACAGCCATTAGAGGTGCTTCCTTTCAGTTTGACTATGTGAAATTACACTTTGAATCCTCATGCAAAGTGTGTTGAAAAACCTTGTAGGTAAGATCTGAGTAAATGCTCTCCTATGCGGAAAGTCTAATGAGTACACAGCAGCTAATGCTGGTGGAGGTGCAGCCAATCCAGTGACAAATTACATCAGCACTGGAATCAGGTAAGAGAAAAAAGGGTATTTTAATCCTTTACATCACTGGGGAGGCACAAGAGAGGGGGAGGCAGAGAGACACTACAGTGTTAGGACCACAGCTTTGTATTCCTAACACTATAGTGTTCCTTTAATATAGTGGGTGCACATAAAGTCATTGCATTTATTATGTATTAGAAAAGAAAAACAATAAGAAAATCAATTTTTGTTTCTAGATGTGGAAAGATTTTTTGGGGCAAAATATTTTTTTTTTCCAACAACAATTTTCAAAAATATTAGTGGAAACCTATTTTATTAGATTTCTGCATAAAGATTCTATACTATCAAAGAGAGTCAGAATTTCTATCATAATATCTGTCACTATAGGCAGATTCGATACCTCAATTATTTATGTAGCGCCAACATATTCCACAGTGATTTACAATAGATAAACAAGACAAACATTTAATTCTAACAAAGGAACAAAAGCTGAAGAGGACCTCGTCCAAACCATCGTAAAACCTCAATTGGTATAGAGCATGGAACTAAACATTCAGACTTGGATAATGAATTAATCTGCTTACTAAATGGCAATTTTTCAATAGACTGAGATAGATAAAGTACTATTCAGTAAGTAAAGTAACCCCTAAGATACCAATCCAAAGTTGCCTCTTTTTACGGAGGAATGTGTGTAACAAAGTGCTTAAAGAATAAAAGTGATTGACAGGCAGCTCTATACACTTGTGTGGAAATATCCTATATTCCACTAAACAATGTTGTAGACTATGGTGCGGTATAAGTGACAAAGACCTACACCTAGAAGTGGAGCGCTCAAACACATATACAGCTTACCAAACGTTATTTCGTTCAATAGTGCAGTATGAAGTACATGCCAAAAAAATACAAAAAGATACAATATAGTGCAGATGGTATTTAAAGTGACAATGCAGGAATAATAATATCGTAGTGAACTGTACACTCACATTTCAAGGAGCCTGTATATAGCAACACTGGCTCCATATTGAAGCTTGTGTGCTTATTATGGTAGCACCACCCTTCCACTTTGACTTGGAATAGTTCTCAAAAACATAAAGAGAGAATGAACCAATGTGTAGACTGTGGCAATAAAAACACAGATGTAGGATAATAAATGTGGTGCTCACCTGGTCCTGAGCCTATGGGTCCCGGCTCTAGGTGTATAGGTTTGGTGCCAATTTAAATGGGGATGGCACTGCCCCTATGGAGATTCTTAGAGGCTCCAAAAAAGGACTTAATCAGGATCTTGAGTAGAGTAACAAATTTATTAATATATAATATAATTAAAAAATGAATGTTAAAAAAGTCCTCAATGCATCTCTCATGCGTTCGGGTCGGAGGGAGGGGACTGTGACATGTGAGGGGGTGGTCCGCAAGCACATCGATTCGTCCCGCCCCTCAGGCGTGTCGACTTGCCCGCTAGCTCCTCCCCCCTCCAGCACAACTCTGCAATAGACAGGATATGTGTGTGCAGAAATATAAAGTGGGGAAAGGGTAAAAATAAACAAGGAGAATAAGAGGGAAATTATACAATGGTTATGATAGGTATAATATGTATGTGTGTCAAAAAGCTTAATATGATATTAATAGTGAATCTTAATATTTAAAGTGCATAGAGTGCATTTAAAGTGGTAGACTTACATTTAGTGATAATATTAGATTGGTATATACAAAGATTGATATCCTTATGGATATTTCATGTATCCAATAGGATATTAAGTCCATATTCATTAAATGGTATTCACAATAATCATTAAACTGCAAAGTGTGGATTGGACCACTAGATGGAAGAATCATATATATATAAAATATATTGTGGAAAAAATATTGTAAAAAATATTAATTTTATGGGGTCCAAAAATGAAGTAAAAAAGAACATAAATTGTCTGATAAAACTAATAGGTGAAATATACCTATTTAAATGAAATGGCAGAGTTCGAAGTCTACATTCAGACCCCGGGGTTTTAAAGTCCCGAGATTGAATATCCACCTCATCTCACTCTGTCCTAATAATTTGTTGAGGTCCCCTCCTCGCAAATTGCCCTTAACCCTATGTATACCCATACATTTTAGCTCTGTTGGATTACTATTCTGTACAAGTGCGAAGTGATGTGATACACTATGTCCCTCAAATTTTCTCCTGATGTTTCGTATGTGTTCTTCAATCCTAATGTGTAAATTCCGTTTGGTGCGTCCCACATATCTTAAGCCACAAGGGCACTCCAATAAGTATATTACATTGCTCGAATGGCATGTTATAAGTTCTTTATTGGGGAATTCCTCATTATTATTAACATTCTTAAATTTCTTAATGTGTCTTTTTTTGTTGTTTGTATTCCTGCACGCTAAACATGTACCACATCCATGAAAACCCTTTCCTTTGTCTAGGAAAGTAGTAGTCTTTGTTTTCTTAATATGTTTTTTTTTCTTAACAGTAGTCTATTTAGATTAACAGCACCCCTAAACACTATTTTGGGTTTTTCTGGTAAAATTTGGGATAGGGCAGGATCTTGTAATAGAATGGGCCAGTGTTTATTTAGAATTTTCCTTAGTGCCCTATTATTGTAGCTATAGTTGCATATAATAGGTAAGTTAACTTCACCTTCATTTTGTGTTCTATTTTTTTCTTGTAATAAAGTGCTTTGTGAGATCTTTGAGACTTGTGTATAGGTGTATAGGTCTTTCCTTTTTGTAACCCTTATCTAGCAGGTCGGTGATTAGTTTATCCGCTTGTTCCTTAAAATTATCCTCATCCGGGGGGCGGGGCCGGGCCGCCGAGCCGAGCGGTCGCAAGACAGACCAGCTCCTGCTCAATACAACCTACAGACCACCTTTTACGCCTGTAAATCGGGATTTTGGATTGCGTGACTAGCCCACAACTGCGACCCCAGACGTCTAGGGCTACCAGAGCTGAGGAGAGGCTTGCCCTATGGGTTTTAGTCCCTCAGGGGAGAGGTCCCTGCGGCAACAGGCGAGACCCTACCCGGCAGTGAGAGGAGTGGACGGCCGCCACACCACTAACCTGCCCACTGGAGCCCGTCGAACAGGGACTCCATCTGCGGACCCGGTCCTGATTCCCCCCCCCTCTGGACCGGGGGGGTGATCCCGGTCCTCACCCCAAGGGCCTGAGCGGGATGCAAAGGATGACACCGCTGCACACAAAATGGCGACCACCATGTGCGTAGGAGACCTGAGCCCCGATTACAGCGGTCCAAAAGGAACAAGCAGGGTGCCCCAGCATGAAGCTGAACATCCCCCTTACCACACTCCCAGCCTGCTCCCAAGCGACCACAAGCAGCAAACACTAAGCCTCCCACCACGGCTGACCCAGGCTCTCAGGGGACCAAGCAATCCGCAAAGCAGCCGCAGCCCACGAGCACCCTCACCGCACGCAAGCTCCTTAGACCTCGTGAGTTCAGAAGCTGAAGCCGGCGCACAATCCACAGAGCAGCAGAGAGGAACGGAGGTCGGAAGCCTGCTTTCCCACTGCCTAGAACGAGCTGCACTGGCATCGGTCGGCAGTGGAACTTCCCCTCCAAGAACTGACTCGAGACCACCAAGATGGCGGCTCCCCGCGGAGACAAAATTCAACTCCAGCAAGAAACCATGACGAACTGTCTAAGGGTCCAATGCTTGTGAGCTGCAGCACATTAAAATGCATTAATGTATAGCTTTGGGGGACTAAGGGGTGAAGCTGTGTCTCTCATGCTTTCTTAACGGCATCTATGTGTGTTTATGGGGGCCTGAGGGGTGACACTATGTCTCTCATACCTAAGCATGTACCTAGCTAAACTACCTACCCTGCCTGCATGTAACCTTACCTTGCAACTACTAGAAAATGTGCAATGTCTAGCAACTACTATGTGTTAAATGCAATATCTACTTAAAATTTAAGGGGCCACAGCAGTTCACCTCTCAAGCGACGCTAGCTCACAAACCGGTAACCACTCTTATGTTGCACGGCCACTTTAGTTGCATTGGCCTGCTTCCACAACTGCAATATTGTTTTCACTTCAACCGTAATGTTCAAAGCGTGGTGGCCAGATTGTTAAATTGTTAAATTAAGCTTAAGTGGCAGTGGTTTACCAAGCTGAACTAACACAATGGGTCATATTTCGTGGCAGTAAGCAGTTAACTACTAAGACCCTAATCCTACGTCATACAGCATACTGCCCCAGTTCAATAATCTATGTTGAATTTACCCACATGTTATTTTCCTTGTTTAGCACTACCTTAACACAATCATATATGCCTAACTAACCAGATATAGCGACATCCTTTAAAATATAAAATGAAGCAGACACTCATGAGAATGTATATCAATGTTAACTGTTATTACATATGTGTGTATACTTTGCTGATATATTATTCTTCCTTTTCTTCCTCTCTTTAACAAATTCACAGTGCTTCAATAAAACAAAGATTGACAAAAAATTATCCTCATCCGTGCAATTTATTTTAATTCATATGAGTTGTGACTTGGGTACACTGTTTAGCCATGGGGTAAAATGGCAACTAGAGGTATGGATAAAACTGTTGACATCCACATCTTTAAAATGAGTTTTGGTTTTTACCTTTTCATCATCTATAAAAATATCCAAATCTACAAATGTGACTGTATGTTTGCTAAAATTGGTGGTTAAAATAATGCCCCATTCATTATTATTGAGCTGATTTAAAAAGGTGTGTAATGTGTCCTCTGTGCCCTTCCAGATAAAAAAAACAGGTCATCTATGTAATTTCAATTTAATGTTATTTTATTCTGCTAAACTATTATAGCTATAATGAAAAAATATTAGAGTAAATGCATGCATTTTTAATCGGCACCACTCTTTAAATTTATGTTTTATTTCTTCACCCAAATACCCTCTTCAGACACTATGGAAAAGACAAACTCAAAAATATTCCATTATGATTTAATAAAAACTGAACTTACATATACTGATTTAAGAAATTCAGAGCACGTAAAAAAAGATGTAACCTTATAATTACAACACCAGAAAAAGTAATTCAAGGTTGCTAGTATCATATTGGGTGCACTTGCCTCTTGATTACGCCATGTATTAATCCAAATACTATCCAAAACAAACTACTTAATGAAGTCTTAATGAGTTTGGGTTTGACAAGGATCGAACATTTGTTGAAATATCATTGCATTTTATTTTGTACATCTACTAAAAGAGGCCAAAGTTAATTGAGAATGCTGTACAATTTTGTTATATTTGGTGGAGAAAACGGTTTCAAAGCCAAGGGAACCCTCCCTTGAGCCACCCTTACCACTTCCAAACAAGTTCTTTGCTTTGTGACTGTTGCAACTTACCTTTGCTCAAAATTCCGAACTCTTAAAGTTCCTTAATTTGCGTTACCTAAAAATACTCAAAATATATGGAACAGCTGGGTGGAGGGAGGAAAAAAGTGACAGAGCACCTTTAACTCAGTATGCATGTCTATATTGTACATTTTCATGTTTTCCAGTAAATAGCTACTAATTGTTAGAAAACAAATCTATGTTCAATTAATTGTTATTGATGTTGTATATGACCTTTTGGATGAGAGAAATACATTTCTACTTTAATGGAATTCCCGTTTAAGGAAATAATGACCATTTTCACGTCTCTCCAGGATGTAAGCAATCATAACAAAAGAGGAAGGGGGTTAGTTCCGAACATTGTGAATCATTTATTCCCTGTTGATTTTGTGAACCCTGGACATTTTTTTGCAAGGCCAGTGGCACTATGACTACAAACAGTGAAGGAGGTTTACAGATTGTGGCCATACATTTCATAATAATTTCACAAGAGCTGTATTTTCCTTGCATAATGCAAACTATGTTGTTATTCTGTAAAAAAAAAAAAATACACTGATTTACAGTAACAAGTCAGCCAATAAGAACCACTATTATTTTTCTGCAAAAGAAAGTTTAATGCCAACTAATAAATTAAGCATTTTAGCATATTTCAATACAGAAAGAAAGCATCATTATTAAAATAATAATTTAACAACTAAAAAAAAGGCTGATAATATAATTTAAAATAAATACATTTATAGGCAGTAGTAAACAGGCAGACCAATAATGCCTCATTCTATTCACTGCACTTTATTACTCTTGCTTGCCATGTGTGAAGGTGAAAGAGTTTAAAACTCAGAGGTCGTAACATTCTCTTGAGACTGAAAACATACGATTCTACATGTATGGCTTGGGTTACTATCCTTAAGAGGATTTGTCATAGTGACAAATCACATCATGTAACCTTAATCTAAATGAATGATCATAACCTAATATTTCCTGCTGAACAGAAAAAGAAGCTTTCAGGAGTTCTTAATTTCAAATAACACAAATTATTTTATACAAATGCTAAATATATTATAAGTTGCATAAATGGATGGAAATTTAAAATTTTCTAGGAATGCTTTAAAAAAATAGACAATATACTTTAATATAAATAAATGAATAAAGCAGTACTAAGCAGTCAAATAATACTTTGTTCTATTCATTTCCCTTGACACTGAGTTACACTTTACACTGAATTACCATATGCTGTATATGTTACCAGTAGGAGCTCTATACTAGGTCCGTCGACCTATCCCAAGACTAATTTCAGTAACTATGGTAACATCTCCACTCTCTATTATGTGTTTCCAATTTGAGTGTAACTAGATTTAGTTTGTTCCTGATTGAATCTGTACTTTGAATGTTTAAAAGATTCAGCTCTTTAAATATTTATATTTGTCTCCAAAAGAAGTTCAAAAATATTTTCGTACCTTTTGATAAGCTATGAGTAATCATAGATTACTGTTACACATTAAGGATGTATAGAAGAAGTGCTTGAGACTAGACTTGTGCACAGCGAGAAAATTCAGTTTGGCTAAATCATTTTTCTGAAAATACTTTTTTTTTTGGACAGTTGAATTTCAGCCATATGTTGGTTTTGCTTGGCAGAATTTCAATGTTGAAAAACTGTTAAAAAAAATTAATCAGACAAACCACAGTGAAAATGGGTCTATCAACTATCAGGGTCCCTCCTGTGGTGATCAGGGTTGTCCATCATGGTAGTCACCTCTCACATGATGGTGTGGGTCTCCTTCAGCTTTCCTCTTCCTTCTCTAGCCGTTTTCACACAGGCCATGATAGCCCGCCCCTTTTTGTGATGCGGAAAGGGGGCGTCGACGTCATGACGCTAATGACGTCACGTTCCGCCGAAAGGTTCAGATTATGACGTTTTAGGGGGCATGGCTAACATCTTAACAAGCCACAGTGTAAAAAACACTTAAAGGTCTAGGTTCTTTGCCCTGTTGTGGCTCATGTTTGTTCCCTATAATGCTTGTTCCGTATTCTGTATTCCAGCTTTTGATCTTTGCTCCATTTGTGACTACTCTTCATTCTATACTCCTTTGACCTGGCTTTTGCTTACTCGCTTATCCTGATTTCTGTACTCCTTGACCTCGGCTTGAATTTGACTACCCCTTGTCCTTATACGTTAGTCCGGCCATTCTAAGGTTCGGTATACGTTACCCTTTATCTACATACAGTGTGTTGGATCCCATTCCATTCCTGACATCAACGTATTGCAAAATATATGTAAGATATATATTTCAATAGATCACGTGAAAAAAAATAACCAAAAGCGGGAAAAAACATCTTTCTTCTCTTGGTATACTGTTGCAGACCTAAGAGTTCCAACATGCTCGCAACATTTCTGATAGTCTTATCCCATTTCATAACATTTCTTTCATCTGTCATTATACATCTTTACATCTCACATCTATATATCTAAAATAGTGATAACACTAATCACTGGACTCTGTCATAGAATGTCAGTGGTGAAACAATCAAGTTTTCCAACAAGCTCCTAATACCATCTTCTGGCTGATTCTACAATTGCAGAACTGATAATTACATTTTTTTCCAAAGCTGTCTATGTAATAAGGTTAGTTGTAAACATATTATATAAATTATATTTGATAGCAAGTTAATATCACTCACAATACACAAAACATAATACAAACAAAGAAACCACAGTCACAGTCAATATTTTCTATAATTTATCACATAACGACTATATAAAATCCAACTTTTATTCTCTTGCTACTTGGTATTTTCAGCCAGTCACATTAAAATTAGAATTGTAAACCGTGATCAGTGTCAGAAAATATGCTAATTCGAATTAACAAATTCAAACTCCCAATCTGTATTTGTCATGACCTAGAAGAGCCTAACGATGTTTTATGACACTCTAGTTTGCAGTAGTGGATGCACTGGTACAAGTTTGGAATGAATATGTGCCCCTCTCCCCCCCACATTGGTTACTTCCCTAGGTTTCTGTAGTCATATGATAGACACCTGTGTAGTGAAAGGTATCTCATATACGAAGAGGAAGTGGTGAAGACTTATTCTATAGAAATGAAAGGGTACCCAGAGAAGAAAGGAGGAAAGAGTAGTCACTTTATAAAACTATCTCTGAACATGTATATTCCACTTTCTTCTTTTGTCATTAATAAATTGTTTAGAGAAGAACAATAAAACACTTCTGCACTTCTAATTATTTTTGCATTGTGTCTATTGATTAGCTTGTTTGTAAGTTTCTACAAATGTGTTACAAAGAATCCATTTTATTTTTTTGCTCAAGTCCTTGAAACTTAGTGATGTTGTTAAGTAAATATGTAAATGGAAGTACGTTCTAAATGTGTTTACCTGTTTAAATCAACTCTGCCACTTGTTGAATGGCTCTTGTGAATGAATGAGTTTCAGAAATGTCCAGGATGCTAAATAATCACTAAGATTAATGTAAAGATGTTCTGTTCCGAAGAAGGATATGCAGGTGCAGCTAGCAGTTCTCTTACAGTTATCTGTATCTCCATGGCATGGTAATTATAGTCCAGGGTTGTATACTAATTATATAATGCTGAGAACAAAACAGGAAAATAGATCACTTTTCTGGTTAGTCTTTTAAATAATACAACAAAATATCAAGCCTACTTCAAGTTTAACAATTTCCAGTCATATCTTTCTATGGCCTAATACATGGAGCTGATCCAGTCATATCAGCCTAATAAGTAAAGCAATAGAAGAAATCACATTAAACAACATCAGTTTAAATCTAAATTGCACTGTTCCTAACAAACTAATATATAAGCACTCAGTTCTCAGTTGTATATATAATATTTAGAAATATATTCTATTTTTTATAATTCTTTTATAATATTATATATAACATAAAATGTTTAAAATAAAGTGCTTTTTAACATCTTATTAAAGTGTACTGTGACTTTAAACATACTTGAGAGTATTAATGAGTTCACCAAATAAATAAATTAGCATGCAGAATCTTTACAGTTAAAAATGGTCAATAATGGATTTACTTAGAAGGTACATACATGTGAAAAAAGAGAAGTGAAACAAAATACATAGTTTAATATTGTTTTTGCATTAATGTAAAACATTTTCTTAGAATAAACTTATTCACTCACAAACATAGAGCAGGCAAAGACTGCTCAGGCTAAAATGCTCCAGAAATCCAGCTCTCATACGAGTTATAACTTAGTATCCTTGATACCAAATGACCAGTGGGCAACGACAAAGAAAATTGTATTTATTTGATACAAAGAAATAATTTAAAACAGTGAACATTAAGCCCATATTGTGTCCGCACAATTTGTCCACAATGTATATGATACCAAGGCTCCTGACTCTAGCTGCAGGCAGAACTGATTCTAGCAGCACCACAAGACACTTCCTGGAGGTCGAGCAGTCATATCCCATTTGCATGATGTCGCGTTTCGACAAATTTATGGCTTCTTCATATCTGTGTGTCTTTTCCATTGATCTACATTTAAACCCCCCTCTGCGCCAGATAGTCAGTCTGTATTCATCTCTCTGAAGTTCAGAGTGTGGTGACTTTGCTGTGCTATGAACTTCAGGAACATTAATAGAGGCATAATTTGAAAACAAAATCTGTTTGCAGTAAACTAATTTAGTCTGCAATTATAAAAATCGTGTACACATGATTGTGGGGTGTGAATGCAATGATTGACATTGTGAAGGGGTTAAGGCTTTAAACTTGTTGAATAAGCTTTCCAATTGATTTTTATATTTTTGGATTAACGTTTAACATGATTTTATATTATGAAAAATATTTTAATTTTGTATATTTTGATATGTTTGATATATTGCTATATTTTTAATACATATGATATTTTTCTTGAAAAATATTATATCATTTGGAAAGCTTATCCTAAGGCCTCAATTTAATGTTTTTGGATAAGCTTTTCCAAATGACTTCATATTTTTGAATAAACATTTAAAAATATTTAATATTATGAAAAATATTTACATTTTGTAATATTTTGATATTTTTTGCATATATTCATATATTAAATATATTCAAATATTTTGCACATATATTTTTTTATATCTTGATATTTTGAAAATAATCATTTTAAAAAGGTATCTAAAATGATCAAATAATTTGAAAAGTCTGTCCCAAAATATTAAATTGAGGCCTAAGTTAGAACTATTATCAAAGGGAACACAGCATAATGAATACTGACTGCATATCTTTTTTTTTAAAGCAAACATGAATACATGAAATAAACCAAAATATGTGAGTCCGTACAAATAAGGAGGCTGTACCTTGAATAATACTTTTGTTGTTTCATTTTTATTGAGACATAGGTAGTTTTACACTTTATAAAGAACTTATATGTGTTGTTACCAAAAAAAAATCTGAAGAACAAAAGGTATGTCTAACGAACACATTTTGCTAAACAAAGCCTATTTTTTTAAAAATAAATAAATGAGAATGTCTGAGATGCAAGAGCTGAATACAATAGGACATTAATAAAACTACAGTGCCCTGCACACTGAGAAAGATTGAAACTTGTAGAATAGTGTAAACTAAAAACTTACACCAGCTCAGCATATAAGATGGTAAACATATGAGTACTGTTGTGAAGAACTGGATAGCTTAACTGTGAGATATAAATTATTATTTTGCCCCGGGGACCCCATCCTTTATGCCAGGGTTAAGAAATGCCCCTCAGCTGCAATAAATGTTAGGTTACAGGAAAACAGGAAAATAAATATTATAAAGAAATCATACGAATAATTAAATTGGTGAAGGCATAGAAAACAAGAGCAGCAAGAGTCCCGAGTCAGCAGACTCCCCTACAGAGGCACAGGACAATCCCGATTTGGTCTGGCTGCCTGTGTGCACCATGGCACCAGAAACAACAGGGTGGTATAGTAATGGCAGCAAAGTGTTGGTGGCGATCTCTCCCTCTGTGCGCCATTGTTCTGGACCGCCGTTCGAGCAGGGCAGTATGGGCCACGTCCCTTCGGCAAATGTCTCACTGGAGTCATTCTAGTCTGAGTCCACTTCTGAGGCTCAGCAGTATGTGAGTGTAACTTGTATATTATCCGGACAACTGCATTTCTATGTGATATACTACCCTCAGGGACGGATTTTCCTATAGGCTAACTAGGCTTCAGCCTAGGGCCTCAAGATCAAGAGGGGCCTACATTGAAATTGTTAGCAAAATTAAAATTACACTATTCTAAAAACAGTGAACACTTAAACACTGAACCGAAAATAAGGAGAAATTCTAAGCATATGATATGACCAGTGGCGTACTAAGGGGGGGGCGAGGTGGGGGGCGGTCCGCCCCGGGTGCCATTTACTAGGGGGGTGCCCGGGGCAGACTGCAATGCCCCTCCTGCTGCGATCGCCGAGACCGGCGGTCTGCAGCTCCGCAATGTGCAGAGCTGCAGACCATGGATCTCGCGTGCACTGCCCAATCAGAGCATTGCCGCAGGTTACCATTGCAACGCTCTGATTGGGTCTCGCGAGATCCATGGTCTGCAGCTCTGCGGAGCTGCAGACTGGAAATGAGGGCCACCAGACCACCAGGGACCCCACCCGACCACCATGCAGCCCCCACTGGACCACCAGAGATTTAAGGTAATTTTTTTAGTCACCCCCCTCTCCTCATCACCCCCTCCCTCTCACAATCAACCCCCTTTCTCCTCATCACCCCCTTCCCTCTCACAATCACCCCACCTCTCCTCATCACCCCCTCCCTCTTACAATCACCCCCTCTCACAATCACCCCCCTCCTCATCACCCCTCCTTCTCACAATCAGCCCCCCTCTCCTCTTACAATCACCCCCCTCTCCTCATCACCCCCCCTCTCATCTCGACTTTTTTAAATTTATTATCCGTGCCACATTTTTTTTAAAGGTTAGTACCAATCACAACATGTTTAATTTAACATATTGATATATATCACAGTAATGATGTATTTTATTGTCTCTCATGTAATTTACAAACTTAAAAATGGGAGGTGAAAGGGAATAGCCTAGGGCCTTTTTTCATCTAAATCCGGCCCTGACTACCCTATTACATTTTTCAATTCTATTTATGTTTTCCTTCCATTTTTTTTTTCCTTTTTAGAATGGTAAAATGTACCTGTGCAGTGTCATATGTTTCTGTTTATGATTTCACTTGTGCTTTGTTGTGTGACCTGGCGCTGGGTGGCATAAAACAGCATCACCTATTTGTCACTGATATTGTACCATGGTCTCTATTTTACAGGAATATAAGCATAAACATATAGAAAAACCATGTACTAACCCATAATTTTATAGAAATGTACATGTTTGGCAGCAAAACCTTAGAACATGGTCATGTGTATCTTACTAATGGGTGCTCTGATTATAGGCTGTGAGGGGTGAGGGTGAGTTGTCCAGTATGCAATGTCTATCATTTGATGGCTTTGGATAGATAATGTCTTCAACTCTGTGGAAGAAAGACATATGAACATATCCAGAATAAATGACCCCCAATTTCAATTTATTCCTTTTTGCTGATGACACAAAGAGAAAATAAATGCAAAGCTCTATTTGACAGAATGTTTACTTGCATAATATCTCAGTAAAATAGCATTGTCTGCAAAGTGTCACTGTGTTATATTTGCATGATAGATGCATTTCAAGGTCTTTTCTTTTCCATTATATCAGCGAACGTAACAAAATTGATCAAAGGAAGTGAAATGAACACATTTTAGACTTATTTCAAATGGAACAGGAAATACTAATTAAATGAAAATAAAACTGATAGGATGATTTGGACAATCGAAAAATCCAACTGTGAAAATGTTATCATGCAGCTTCATTTAAATAAGTTGTAATGATTTCACCTGTTTCACACATACAGCATTTCATGTAAGTGTTGAAAGCTAAAAGAAGATATTAAAGGCTACTACAAGTAGAAATACGACAAGGTAGAAAAACTAGAATTACATTTGTATTTTATGCATAAAATATATGTTTATATAATATTGCAAATGACAAACATATAATTTACTCAGGAATATTAAGTATGCTTCAGCCATATGCATATTGAAAACATGTACACTGACTTCTTGATACCCTGCTTTTTGCTGGACCATCTCACCTCCAGTTATGACTGGATAGTTCTTTCTCTAACAGATTGTATTTGATGTAGAAAGCTAAATACCATGAAATAGCATAGGTTATATAGAGAAAACATATAGTTACATAGTTACATACATAGTTACATAGTTAGATAGCTGAAAAGAGACTTGCGTCCATCAAGTTCAGCCATCCTCACATTTGTTTTTTTGCTGTTGATCCAAAAGAAGGCAACATATTCAGTACTGCACATTTATGGGCTAATTTCTGTTGTTGTTGCTACTTTTTATCAGGTAGAGTCTACTTGCTAAAGTGCCTGTTACTAATGTTAGCGAGTATAGTCTGTTTACCAACTGCCAAACTTCACCAGTAACAACCAGGTTCTACCGGCTTAAAAATCTTACTACAAAGTGACTATCTATTGAAAGTCAGTCACTGAGTAGTGGCTCACAGCTCCTATTGTCCTATGTGGAAGCTATCAGTCTATACTTAGTGACTAGGTTATTACTGGTTTCCAAAAATGTCACTACTGTTTAATGGCTCTTGCTTAATGCAAAAAAAGTTAAATCCCTAGATAATCTAAAAAAAGATGCTAGGAAACAATTTTAGCTATATGGCATTACATTTAAACCCTAAGGGACCTTTCAAAACATATTAAAACTGCAAGAATATTAAAGAAGATGCCAGATACATGATGTAAAAATATAAAATTGTTCTTTCTATAATAAAGTGCATGTTCCATTTACATGAACAATTCACATGACAGAAATGAATCCTAAACATTTCGTAGATATGTATCTGGCATAGGACAAAGTCACAGTTTATTACATTGTTTACACTGGCAGGTTCCTCTACTAAAAACAAACAGAGGATGAAGTTTGCTTAGAGCAAGCATGTCAAACTCAAAGGCTAACATGGGCCAAATAAACAAGGTTTAAGTTTTTGTGGGCCGCAAAAAAACAAAAATGTAGAAACTTAAGTTTATTTAGAAAAGTACAGTATAAAAAAAGTTACCTTACTGACACTGGATGTCCTCACGCTCGTAGGGCTTCAAAGTAAACAAAAGAGCAAATTTATTTTAAGGAGACATGCATTTGCATATTGTAACAAACTCCTTTGTATTTTGTGTACTCCTTTAGTTCGTATACTCCCCAAATGCTAGAGGCTGAAGTGATTATAGCCTGTTCGCATAGTAGGCTGATTCGTACTCTCTCGAAATCCCAAGGTCATGGGAAAAATCAATCGGTTCGCCATTTACATACCCGAACATCAAGTGAGACTTGATGAAAGGTACATCTGTAATGTTTTATTATGGCCAGATGAGGTCTCAAGCAAAGACTTTGTAAAACATGCCCAAAACACTCTCACAACACGCCCCGGAGTCTCTGTGTCTGGGAGATAATTTAATGTACTTTGCTTAAAATAATTATCTCCCAGGCACTAGATTATAAAACATAAAATATATAAAATACACATAACATATATCTGAACCCCCACAAACATTATATCCCAGGATAGCCTGGATCTGAGCACCCAAGTCACCCTCCCACCACTCTAATACACTGCCCCCCCTAACTCAAATTAATACACTGCCCCACACTTGATGGGCACACTCGACCTAATGGCACAATTGCTGGATAGAGTGATCCTTTCTCAGTCAAAGAGAAGGCATTTGCTGGGTACTCTTGTTGGGCACTGTGTGTTGTTTGACAAACAAAGAAGTCATATAGAAGACTTAATAGTGAAAGGTAGTGAGAATGAAACTATGAATTGTAAGTCATTGTGCACCTGCTGGGTGCAATTTTAGAAAGAATAGATACTCTGTCTAATAAACCTTATATTTCCCTGTAGTTGTTACCTGTAGGAGGTCACAGTAGGTTTTACTTGCTACTAAACCTTTAAATCATTTTTACTGCAGAGAACCTTCTGTAGAACGCATATATGCCTCTTCTGAGCAATATTTAAAGAGTACAGCAAAGAACATTTGCATTTTTGACAAATATTCTACATCAGAATAAATGACTAATACTAAATACCATTTGTTTAATGAGGAATGCTACATTATATGATGTTAAGGCAGGCTAATGTACATTACCCTGCCTTAACACCGCATGTCTATCCTTCCTTTAATAATGCTTATGTTGTTCTTTTAAGAGTCTCTATAACTTTAGGCAGAGAGCCTGTCAGGTGATACTTTGGTTAACATTACCAGTGGTCATGTGATATCCCTTATTTCATCAATTAAGTCTAAGCTGAAATATGACCATCCCATTTCAGTTCAGCTGGGTTTGTTATTAAAAAAAAAAAAATTGCCTGCTTAACCTGAATTCACATCTGAAATATTGCAGATTTTGATTCCTAATTTCTTTTTCTTTCCCCTCTTTTTATTCTCTCCTTACTTTACCATCTTTATTTTTATTAATGCCATCCTGATAATTTCATTGGCCATCATGCCAATGTGTTTGCAATTAGCATGTTGTTTTCTAGTCTATTTTCCCTCTCCACTTATCAAATAAATTGATCATCCATAAATCAATATTTTAACAAATCTGTTTCAGTTGCGCTAATCTCAACTAATTACCTACTCACATTATTTCCTATTACCCACCAGTGTATATACGTCATCATGCACATTACCAGTTGTAATATCAATTCCACCTGTTTCTAAGGTTTTATAACCTTCTTGTAAACTACAGAAATCTCAGTGTATTCCTCCTAGCAATAACATATTTATACATATCTATGCTTTGTTTATTTGTTCCAGAGTTCAATTGCTATAGTCATTAGTAGTTTAACGTTTGAAAATACTCAAGTGAAATGATTTAGTAATCTAGCATCTTGCAAAACAGCTTTATTAAAAAAATGTCTTAGATTTAACTACCCACATAAGAGGGTTCTGTACAGGCTTTACTGTAGAAAAATATGCATATGTAAACATACACAAGAACGCACAAGGTACTTTATATTTTTTATTTTTAGACTTGTTATTCTAAAAGTAATATTGTTTCATAACATAACATCGGAAGAATAATTATGATAAAAAATATACTTTTATAATGATCATAGACCATTCAGTACAGTTTATCACATATGTAAATTCCACAACAATGCATTCAATATCAACCTGCACATTAATTTGATCCTGAAAGCATCTGAAAACGATTTTCAAATGAATGGATAGCAGATGAATCAAATAAGTTCAATCCCATGGAAATTAGAAAACTATTTACATATGTAAAAGCTACAGAATAAAAAAATAAAAATAAAATGGGAATATTTTAAATTGAACAGTAATTTGATCATCTGTTACCAAACTGCACTCTCTGCTCTAGTGGATCAAATCAATTTTAGCAGGAACAAAATATTAAATAAAATCAAATTAATTAAACTATAGTCTTAAGTATAACATAAGTGTTACTTATTGGAATGTCAAGCAAATAACTATAGTGTTTAATGTGTTCATTTGCCACCAGCCCTAAAGATAAACAAGTAATACAGTTACTGTAGCTATGTAGCACTGTGTTATACAATAAAAGAGGAGTACAAATAGTATGACAATTTATGGATATTGTAAATTCCTACATATTTTTTAACTGACAGTGTTATCACCTTGAGCAAACACTGGGAGAATAAAACAAATCTTGCAGAACCACAAGAATGACACAAAATGTAGAAAGAGATATATCTGTTAAAAATAAAATAATATAAGGTAAATTATCTCTCCAGAACAGAAATATATTATCATACTCATATGAAAAATTTTAACAAGAAAATAAAAAAAATGTATCTAGCAAGAAATTACTGCATGTTAGGACATTCTAAGCACCTCAAATATATATATATTTGTATTTATTATTTGTTTGTTTGTTTCCTTATTTGTGTATTTATTTATTTATTTATTTATTTATTAATAACATTACTTTGTTCCACCCTCTTCTGCTTGAAATCTACAGTGCTGTTATATTTACTTCAAAAAATAAAATTGTAGATGATGTCATAACTTATATCTGTATTATACCAAAGGGCTTCACACCAAAGCTTTCATGAGATTTAGTTGAGCTGTTAGCATTCTACAGTAGAAAGGTTGACATGTGAACTACAACTCCCCGAATCTTCTTCTACTGTCTATGGAATTATACGAGTAATGCCACAGAAAGTTGAGAGACGATTATGAATGTCTACGTCACTTCCAGGTCTGGCAGATCTTCCTACAGAAGTGTTAAAACCTGGAGCTTCACATCAAATGCACTAATTTTAACTATGAATATATTTTTATTGTTTAGTATTTTTAAAACAAGTTCAGCATTAAAACATGTCATGAAGCCTTGATATAACAAAAATGATGTACAAACAAATCATGGACGTATCATAATTCTACACCATGCTATATATGTCTCATTGAAGTTCTACTAGTTGAAGTTATCAGATTGTAGAAAATAATCTGATAACTTCAATTCACACTGATAGATGTTCTCATAGAATATGCAGTTCATATGGATACGGTGTGAGCTAAATTTCTAGAGAAGTGATCATGGTGATGTCTACTCTTCCTAACTTCTTCCCATGACTTATTTTAGTTTACCTTTTTGCCTGCTGGTTTTGGACCTGACATCCATGACTAGACTAATTGAATGGTTTCAGGGGTCATATACAAACTGAACAGAATATGTGTACACAAACCCAGTGAAAAAAACAGTGATGGTATATAAACAAAATGAAACTTCCCTTCGTGGGGTTAAGTTTCCAGAACAAAGTCCCCAAAGACTTCCTCTTGTCTTCAATACAAATGCAATATAGAATAGGGGATCATCTGCTAAATACAGATAAAATGGAGAGACATAGCGTTTAACTGTGTGGGAGTAAGTGAGGTGTTAAAATTTACAATTGGCCACTCACAAATTATCAGATGTAAATCAGCCTTGAGTGAAATCTTTTTCTTCTGATTCTTCACACTCCCATCAGTCAGAGTATTTGCTCAAAAGAGAAAGTATATGGAGAAAAATAAAGTGCAATTCCAGAGTAAAGTATAAAAAGAATTTAATAACTTACATATAAGTTAAAAGCATTGAATATGTCACCACTGGGCGTCCTACGCGTTTCGTCCTAAGATGGGACTTCCTCAGGGACTTGGTGCATCAATCACAACAGAAAATGTGTATAAAAAACATTCCCCCCCGCCCGTTCTCTGATAACTTCAATTCACACTGATAGATGTTCTCATAGAATATGCAGTTCATATGGATACGGTGTGAGCTAAATTTCTAGAGAAGTGATCATGGTGATGTCTACTCTTCCTAACTTCTTCCCATGACTTATTTTAGTTTACCTTTTTGCCTGCTGGTTTTGGACATCCATGACTAGACTAATTGACTGGTTTCAGGGGTCATATACAAACTGGTATGATAGTGAAAAACTGACTTTCTATTCCTGTTAAACAATCCAGTGATTTTCCAAGCAACATTTAGAGTAAACTGAGCTGGTGGGAATCTATTACAGAATGCAACTTCCTAAAATCTACATCTCCTTAGAGACCCGCATTTGAAGAGACATTCATGATTTTTAATTTATTGCTCTGTTGTTCTGCAGTTGATCTATGCTGTCTTGCTTATGGGATACTATAAATAATAATAGTAATAATAATGTCCTTTACTCGAATAATGCCTTAATAGGATGTGAGAAATCTAAGCTCATGGAAATGTAAAAAAAACGAAATGATTTTAACTGTTTTATAAAATCAGTACTCTGTATCAGTAAATTAGGATCAATAGTGTCCCCTTTAAAAATTACATGGGAATACCAACTTTTGAGGATGAAGTAATTGGTTATTGATATAGTAAATTCCCTGTTTCTATGGTGAAATGTTGAAATTGAAATGTATAGTCTCCAAGTAGGAGTATGTTGACTGAACAAGAGATGGGAGGTAGTGGGAGGAATCAGAAATAAAAAGTTGGGATCTATATTACATTTATTAAAACAAGACAAGTTTAAATGTCTGACCATTGCATAAAGGATAGAAATAAGAGAACTATCAGTTGAATCATTGGAAATGTTTTTTGAATAGATTGTGATAATTTAACAAAAGTATTAAATCGAGGACTATGTTAGTTTGAATATACAGCTTAAAGCTATCTTTGTAGAGTAATATTTATATTGCTATAAAGCCCAAGTGTTTTGTCGAACACCTTAACCCCTTAGGGACAGACCAATTTTAAGAATTCTATTCCACATTAAATTAATAATGTCCTCAACACTGGTAAGGTTACACAGTGCTGCTGATGTTAAGCAAGCAGGACATAAATGCTAGTGCAAGAATTGTAGGTCCCAGATTGTTCTAATAGAAATGTATAATGTTTGATTCTTAACAGGTTAAATACATTTGAAAGGAATAACAAATGAAAACATATTGAAAGCAACTCTACACCACATTTTGTTATTTTTTTAATTTAACATAAACTGTTTTCATATCTCAAGGGTATTATCAAGCTTTCACAAACAACACAGATTGTGTGGGTATTTCATATGTCTCTGCTGTTATAGTTTTCCAAATATTTACTAAGTATATCATGCCATACGACACCTGATGGCAGATTCATTTCAGTTGGCTATGTGCTCCAGTAATAATAATAATTATGTCCAAAAATTAAATGAAAATATGGAACAATTAGAGAAAAGCATTTTTTTCCAGTTATTAAAACATTTGCTGATTTCCAACCTTTGAATTCTGATAAAATGCTTTTATGCTGTGGGTGCTGTTATTGGGGGGTTTAAGCTGGATGTTCTACATCACATCATCAGAATATTAGTACTATACTATAGGGATTATCAATACAATAATTTGAGTCAAGCGAGTCAGGTTGGACTGTCAAAGATAGCTGATGGAAAATGGCTAGATATGGCAGCATAAACTCTATTCACTTGACACATTTAACCAAAATCTTATTCATAAACATGTATTCTTAACACTACAGTGTCCTGACAACTATGTGAGGGTCTGAAAGTTGAGTATTACCACACTGGCCTCCATGATTTTACCCAGCCTCTTTGGCTGAGATCATCAGAGTAAATGATCTCAGCCAATCCAGAGTTTGGGACGCTAGTGAGCATGTGCAGAAATACTCTATACTGCATGAATCAGACGGTCTCTATGAGAATGTGTGGTCTCTTGGCCATTGGGGTGGTAGCACCTCTAGTGGCTGTCTGTAAGACAGTCACTATTGGTATGTTAACCATGCAATGTAAACATTTCTGTTTCATCAGAGTGGAAATGTTTTTCGTTGCAGGGTTAACCCCTTCAGGACGGAGTCAATAGTGCACGTTCTGATCAAAGCGTAAACAAAAACTGGAATTTGCGCTTTATGTCTGTTCAACCGTAATTCACCGCTGTCACATTAAGTGCACCCACACTTATTATATATCATTTTGTTCAGGAGAAACAGGGCTTTAAATTATCAATAACTATTCATATATGCAACATAATTTATTATGAATAAAATTAAAAAAAATGTGAGAAAATAAGATTTTTTTTAAAATTTTTATTTCCGTCTGCCATTTTAGCTGTGAATGTCATAATATTGTTAGGTTTTACTGCAAAAAAATGCACATATTTGTAATCAGCGATGTCTCACGAGTACAACAGTACCCCCCATTAACAGGTTTTATGGTGTTTTGGAAAGTTACAGGGTCAAATATAGAACGTTCCATTTTCAAATTGAAATTTGCCAGATTAGTAATGTTACCTTTGAGACGGTGTGGTAGCCCAGGAAAGAGAATTACCCCCATAATGGCATACCATTTGAAAAAGTAGACAAGCCAAGGTATTGAAAGTGGGGTATGTTTAGTCTTTTTTAGTAGCCACTTAGTCACACATAGTGTTGTCAGGCATGTCAATCAAATTTTAATTAATCAAATCACATAATTATGTTAAAAGATTACTTAAATATACATGTAGAATTTTAATATATATACATATACATGTATTTAAATTCTACGTGTATACTAATGTAATCTTTTATGCAATTATATGTATTTATCTATATATATATATTTGCGGTTATTTGTATTTTATATATAGATAGATATATATATATATATATAGAATGTCATTCTAAGTGTATTTTGTTACCAATATATATATATATATTAATAACAAAATACAGTTAGAATGAAATTACATATGGATATATAATTTATATAAAATTTTGTTTCAATATTTAATTTATTTATTTTATTATTTTATTTATTTATTATTTTAATTATACGTGTATATATATATATAATATATATGTAGATCTATTATATATATAATATATATACATATTATATATATGTAACGTCATTCTAAGTGTATTTTAATACTAATATATGTACTTATATTAATATTAAAATACACTTTGTATGACGTTACATATATATAATATGTATATATATTATATTTATTATATATATACATATATTATATATATAAAAATGCATTTAATTTATTTTATAATATGTTTAATATTTTTTTTTTTACACTACCTACCAGCAGGGGGACTGTCTGATATTTTAGACAGTCCCCCTGCTGGCAGATCCACAGCCAGCTATAGGGGGCCATGTGATCGCTCTTTGAGAGTGATCACATGGCCCCCGGGGGCCTCATTTGCCGGAGGGGGGCTGCCTGGGCTCCCAGGCAGCCCCCCAGAAGAGGATCGCGGCGGAGGTGAGTAGTTGCTGGCTCCTGGGGGCTGCAGCCATTACGGCGTTCCATGCCGCCGCAACGGCTTTAAAGCCCATTTAAAGCGCGACGGCATGGAACGCCGTAACGGCATTAAGGGGTTAAACAGACTGGTACATGGCATCCAAACCACTTAACTGAAATAAATTGGTCTAAGTACTTATAGTATCCCTTTCAATTGGATAATGGTAATACCTGTGTCCCAAGACAAATTTAGAAACTAGTGAAAGTTAAATATACTTTCTATGTTAAGATAGATAGACAGACAGTAGACAGATAGATAGATGGATAAACAGACAGACAGACAGACAGACAGATAGATAGACAGACAGACAGACAGATAGATAGATAGATAGATAGATAGATAGATAGATAGATAGATAGATAAAGATACCTTTTCTTTGTTGAGATAGATAGAGCGATAAACAGACAGAAAGGTGGATATTGAAAGAGTGTTTTGGTTTGTTTTTAACAAGTCCCCTTTATTTCTAGAGATGTAGTAGAATTATATGTCTGTTTTCCTGTGCCATATTCTCCACGTTTGAAGTGTAATAGAAATCGGTTGCCATACAAGGAGATTAAGTACACATCTGTACTCGTATTTTCTGTCTTCAAAGATTCAAACTGTGAGTGCCACATGATTTAGAGCCTGCCAGGTATGGGTTTTAGCTGCCTATTGTGCATACAGGTAAATGTGAGCCTTTGTTCTATAGATTTTCAGTTTATAGATGTTATTTCCAGTTACCAACATAGTGAATGAATAACACAGTGTACATGTATTTCTTGGTTTGTACTATGTTTCTCAGGTCAACACTGTTTTGATTAGTAGATGCTGCGTGACACATACCCCTCTCGGAGAAGGAATACACATATTATGTTAATGAATAGAAAATACATTTATTAAGGACTGTTTTATTGTTACATTTTACATGGAATGCCCTGCTTTTTTCTTGAAGATATGTAACCTTTATAAAAACAACACATACATGATCTATTCAAATATCTCATTAAACATCAGTGGAAACGCAATCAGGCTTATTCACTATAGTGAGAATTCAAAAAAAAAAGACCAAAGTATCTGAACTGGAACCAAAGACGTTTTTAGTATTTTTTACACTTTGTCTATATTGGCCGTAAATTTGCTAAAGTGAGGGTTATATTAATGTGAATTTAAAATTTAAGGATCTAAATAGCTAAATTTAAGACATTCTCTAAGTCAGCTAAGCTTTTGGTTTATTATTATTTAAAGGAGCATAGGGATGTTGGATAGAGCGCAGCTAACTTTTCACTTTGGTTTTCATTGTATGTAGTGGGGCTGATGTGTACTATAAGCATTTCTACTCAGGAATAGTGTGAGTTTGAGCACAGGACTTAATTTTGTATGTTTGTATTTGCTTTTGTATTATACAGCCATGTTACAGTGCTCACGCCCACTCCATGTTTTCCTTGTTAAGGGTTAATGAGTGTTCAGGGGTTTAGTAAAATACCCCTCTCTGTCTCATTAGAGATTTTACCTTTCAGTTTGAAGAAGGAAGGTGAATTGTTTGCGTAGGACTCGTCAAAGAGTTTTGCCCTTATGTGGCAGGTGAGCTTACCTTTTAATGGCCTTTAGAGTGCTTTTAACAAACATGTATTTATTTTATGTACTGGGGCTGATGTGTACTATAGTCATTGCTGTCACTCGGGAGTAGTGGGAGTTTGAGCACAGGGCTTAATTTTGTATGTTTGTATATGCTTTAAGTGTGGCTATCCTGGGCTTAAATTTGAATTAAACTGTGAACAATTCAAGCTTGTATTGACTATCCATTGGAGGACACAAGTGTATGTTGTGCAATTAACCACTTTATCCTCTTTTTCTCTTCACTGAGTGTAAGAAAATTATCAACAGTTGTGGTAACAATTTATATATATGTAATGCTTTGCACAGCAAGGAGGCTCAAATACTTGCAGAACACACACAAGGTTATTGCAATTTGCTGTGTATAGGGCTGCATAGTGACAGACCGGTCAGAGTGATGGACCATGATGACCCTTGCCCACCACTGAATTCTCCTTCAATAGTTATGTGAGTGTCATAACTGGACCATGGAGCAACTAGCATTGGACCATGCTCAGAACTGGACCATGGAGCCAGATGGTTGCCTAGTCTGATGAATCATGTTTTCTTTTAGATCAGTGGATGGCCTGGTGCATGTGCATCATTTACCTGGTGAAGAGATGGCAGCATGAAGCAGGTCGACAGAGGCAGAGTTATGCTCTGGGCAATGTTCTGCTGGGAAACCTTGGGTCCTGGCATTCTTGTGGATGTTACTTTGACTCATACAACCTAACTAGAAATTGTTGCAGACCATGTGTACACCAATTCATGGAAATGGTTTTCATTGATGGCTATGGCCTCTTTCAGAAGGATAATGTGCACTGCCACAGTTAATAAATTGTTCAGGAATGGGTTAAGGAACATGACAAACAGTTCAATGGGGTTTCCTTAGCCTCCAAATTACCCAGATCTTAATCTGATTGAGCATCTTTGGGATGTGCTGAAATAACAAATCCGATCCATGGAGGCCCCAACTCACAACTTGCAGGACTTAAAGGATCTTCTACTAATGTCTTGGTGCCAGATACCACAGGACACATTTGGTGGACTTGTAGAGTCCCTGCCTCAACACATCGGAGCTGTCTGTCAGTGTATCTGAGCAAGTTATAAAACTCTCAAAGAGAATCATGTTATAAATGGCATTTATCAGACAGATTAAGCAACTTACGTGTGGAAATGTATTACATTTACACTAAGAATCCTAGGCAGGTATAGAATCAACTTACCTCCAAACATGTTGCTACTTTTTACTGGCAAGCCAATACATGATAACGTATCTGTCACTATTTGTTTCAAACACATCTGACAATTTCTGGAGTAGAGATAGGGAATTACATGTAGCCACTACTAAAACTTCAGCCTTTATTCTCTATGGGAAGTCTTTGTGACTGGCATACCATGCCATTACTTTACTGGCTTCTACTTTTCTGGCTCCAAATTAACTAATAATATTGCTTGTAGAATCTCTTTTTTGGCAAAGGAGCAACGGCTATTGCAAATATCACAGATCTTTTAAAATAAATACAAATGTACATTTTTATGTTCACTAAAGAAATCAAGTTGTTAAACAGATTTGTATATAAGGGTTCTATATTGTGCAACAAGTTATTGTATCGCCATTTTGTTGGAACTGTTTATGACACTAAGACATTTGCTTTTTAGATTTAAATGTCCACAAGCTTAAAATCTAAATGTGTGGTTTATTACATATTAAACAGTTTTTACAATATGATTGGCAAGCAATGGATATTTATAATATGTCTTAATTTACCATATTCTTTACTCATTATATACATGCCTCATATTCAGGATAAGAAATATATTCTAGAATTTGTGCTGCAGAATAAAAGTGCAGACATAAAAAGATGAGGGTCTAGCTAGGAGAGTCTGCTGTCGGGACTCTCGAGGTTATTGATAGCATTGCAGATACAGAGGTAAAATCACCTCCGGGTGATTAATGTTGCAGTTACATAACTCATCCCATTAGAGAAACCAAAGCTGAAAATGCCTCAGGGTAGAGTATGGTTCAGTTACGTAGGTAATCCCAATGGAGGACCTATAAAAGATGATAAAGAGGTTTACTTGCCTATTTGCCTCTAGGTATGAATACGAGATATATCCTAGAGACTAAAGAAGAAAAAAAATCAATCTACATTAACATTTTAGCATTTTAAAAGTAATAGCATTTTTCTCTCCACCTGGAAATAATACCCAAAGAGAAATTGAAAATCAAAGTGATATGGTGGAAATTTATGGTAGTCAGGATTTCACTTTTTGAACCTTTTTAACCTTCAAGGACAGGAACAATTGTCCAAGTTCTGAATCAAAACAAAACCTAGAATTTGTGCTACGTGTTTGTTCCACCATAATCTAAGGGTTTTTCTTACATATTATATATTGTATTTTACAGAAATAGCTTACTTTTAATATCCTATGTGTATGCCTAACACAACACTAACTGTGAATAAAATGTTAAGAATTGGAAAGATGTTTTAATAAATAATGTTTTTACAATTTTGCTCATAATCATTTTCACACATCCAGTGCAACTAAAGAAAAATAACTCAAAATAAATTCCTGTATCCATACTGATTGTGAAATGCCTCATATATCTAGGAAATAAATAGATTTTTGGTAGTGAATGTTGACTTTTTACCAAGTCCAGACCTAACTCTGTACCAATCCATCCCCTAATCATATACTTACATTAACGCTATTTGTATACCTACCCTAACCTTACCCCTACACTATTTATCTGTCAATAAAATTGACCTCAGTTGACAGAGGGGAGTCCCATGTATCAGTTGATACCTTGGTCTCCCTTGTATAAGCAGGGATGTAACCCTAATTACACCAAACTGTTTTGATGTTTCATGCTGTCCTAACGGTGTAAAGCCATACTCTGTGGAGGGTGGCATGAATCATCCTAACATCATGAAGGGGTTAAGTAAGGCAACATGGCTTCAATTTCCAATATTGTTTTTACATCTTAAACAACTGAACTTTTTCTTCTGGTAGACTATAAGCTTACAAGATTGAGGGTTTTCCTCATTTTGGGGTGCATCTATTCTTGTATTATCACAAATCAGTTGTATGTTCATTTATGCATATACTAAAAAATACATTCTGGTAGTTGTTATTACACTCATTTAACACACACAAACATATATATATGTATATATATATATATATATATATATATATATATATATATATATATATATATATATATATATATATATATATATATATATATATATATAGGGTTGCTTGCTGTCCTGATGAAAGTTCCCCAGAGGAACTGAAACGTTGACATTCGGAATAAATAGAAGTTTGTTTTCTGCAAAACCTGGGAGTGCTGATTATCTTTTATACATACATATATATATATATATATATATACACACACATATAAATGGCCAGTTTGCTTAAGATGTAATATCACTCTATTGTGTACCGATTTAATAGAAGCATCTAAGTCACAACTTCAGGCATCATTAGGGCTTATCAGTCTACACTAGCATTAACCATAACTTCAACCCTAACACACATTAACACATTAATTAACACAAAATAAGCAGTTCCCATTCCAAATGTTTAATGTAAAATTTTACAATATTCTGTATGAAACATCAAGATAAAAATCAAGATAAATTGCAATTAGATGCCAACAGTGAGTGCCATATATATATATATATATAGTTTGTGTCTAGATTTACTTTTTCCCATCATCTTTTTTAGCAAGATCGATATGATAATATATTGCATATGAGTCACTTCATGATTCATTCACTTATATATATATATATAAATACTACAGAAGCAAAGTCTTAAATATCAGAACAAATTGTTGCATTTAATAGTTGTAACGGCACCCCCAGGCATAAAAGGGGTTAACAGCCGTTTAGTAGATCTTCCCCTTCCAGAGATACAGGCACAGTTACTGCAGAACACCAAACTCCCAAACTGGATACAAAATAGCACTCCACCTCCCGAACTGGAACCTCACAAATAGCTGCTAGCAGACGAACAGGAAAAGCAGATAATCAGCTTACACTCCTGGCAATCAGTCTCTAACAGCATACAGTAAATCCCCCCAAAGACAAGACAGAGCTCCGTGTTGAGGGTCAAGCAGTGGTCTGTTTAATGGCACCAAAATAACCTTCTTTTATGACAGTTTCCCTTAGACGGACCACCCATAGGGTGTTACAAAATAACCAATCATACACGTACATTACAGAAGACACTCCCAGCATTTACACACAAAATCCTCCCCTCTGCCTGTGATGCAATTATGTTACACAATGATTTAACATAATTATCACAGACAGTAAAAATACAGTTTTTCCACATATCCTGTAACTTTATAACCATACATCCAATTACATATTTAACTCAGCATACTTTAAACATAAACACTCTCAAAAATCATACCAATCCCTCCAGTGGATAAAAAGATAGCTGGAAGTCCTTTATGACCGACCTCAAGCATATTTTCCTGCCCAAAACAGTTCAATGGATTTGGGCTCTGTGGTCGGTCTATTTTGCACCGAGAAAATGACTCTTCGAACGGGACATAGTCTCCAGCCGCGGTGTCGAAGAAGGTATGGGTCAGCGGTGTTCGTGCAATTGGGTAGCCGCAAACAGTTCCATAGATTTGGCTGCACACACCGCTGACCTCGTTTGCATAAATTAAAATGGCCACCGCCACGTGTTCCTTTGTCGAATGGCGGCCACTTCGACGACTCCGGCAACTTCGGCAACTTCGGCACTTCGGCTGCATCAGAAGTGCCATATAAAAAGTGTCAATCCTTCCCCACAGTATTTAAAGGGTCAGAATGAGTGACATACACTCTGGTATGGCCGAATACTGTTTTTAAAGGGCCCAATCTCCCATAGTCCTGAGGCAACAGGTGGGCAACCAGGCTCCTCCAATGCAATGTGGCGAGATTAGTCTTGTCACTACAGTGTAGCAGCACAATTATATTGCAGGATAATTAAATAGGCAAGTATTTTAAAAAGAATACTAACAAGTGTATAAAGTAAACTAAATATAGTTTTGTAACACTAACCTTCTACTTCTACTGTATTCTACACAATGCATTTTTTTCTTTAGTGCCTATTTAAGGCACCAAGAGATTTAGTGTGACCTATTAAAGCTTATTGAATGGTGAATCAATGAAACTGATGAGACAAATGAATGAAAGTACTACCATGAGAAAAGTAGTGTACAAGTAATTTTTTAGAAAATGGGATTTTTTTCAGTCAAGTCCTGTAGAGGCAAAATACAAATACTTTCTCAATTTTTTTGATTTTCCAGAGTACTTCAAACCAGGGCCGCCATCAGGGCATGACAACCATAACAGTTGTCATGGGCCCGGCGGCCCTGGGGGGCCCGGCCGCCCGGGCCCCACGTGTGGGGCCCATCGGGTGGCCCACACACTTAGGGCCACCCGATGAGCCCCCTCCTTCAGGGGCCCGGTCAGCGCTGTGGCCGTTGTATAGCGCGACCGGGCCCCTTTAAAAAAAAAAAAAAAAAAAAAGCAGCCGCAAGTGCTGCTGGGAGGAAGTGGTCACTTCCTCCCAGCTCACTCCGCGCGGGAGGAGCGCGCCCGCCCGCCCAGCCGTAAAGAGGGAGAGCCCGGCAATGAAGAGGGAGAAGCGCCGACTCCCATCATCCCCAGCCACCCTCCTGCAAAGAAAAGGTAAGAGACAGGAGGGTGGCTGGAAAATGAGCTGTGTGTGTGCATGTATGTATGTATGTATGTATGTATGTCTGTGTGTATGTGTGTCTGTCTGTCTGTATGCATGTTTGTGTATGTCTGTCTGTCTGTCTGTGTCTGTATGTATGCGTGTATGTATGTGTGTGTGTCTGTATGTATGCATGTGTGTGTATGTATGTGTGTGTGTCTGTATGTATGTATGTGTATGTCTGTCTGTCTGTCTGTATGCATGTATGTGTATGTCTGTATGTATGTCTGTATGTATGTGTATGTGTGTCTGTATGCATGTCTGTGTATGTATGTCTGTCTGAATGTATGTGTATGTCTGTATGCACGTATGTCTATGTATGTATGTCTGTCTGGATGCATGCATGTATGTCTGTATGTCTATGTCTGTCTGTATGCGTGTATGCCTGTGTGTCTGGATGCATGTATGTGTATGTATGTCTGTATGCATGTATGTCTATGTATGTATGTCTGTCTGTATGCATGTATGTCTGTGTGTCTGGATGCATGTATGTGTATGTATGTCTGTCTGTGTATGTATATCTGTCTGCATGCATGTATGTCTGTCCGTATGTCTATGTGTGTATGTATGTCTGTCTGTCTGTGTGTATGTCTGGATGCATGTCTGTGTGTGTATGTCTATGTCTGACTGCATGCATGTATGTCTACGTATGTTTGTGTATGTCTGTATGCATACATGTATGTCTGTATGCATGTATGTCTGTATGTATGTCTATGTATGTGTATATGTATGTCTGTATGTCATTATATATGTATATATGTATATATGTATGTCTGTATGTCAGTATGTCAGTATGTCTGCATATTATTATGAACGTAGGTCTGTGTGTATGTGTGTATGGATGTCTGTATGCATGTATGCCAGTCTGTATGTCTGTATGCCATTATGAATGTATGTGTGTATGGATGTCAGTGTCTGTATGTATGAATGTGTGTGTGTGTGTATGTATGTATGTATGTCGGTGTCTGTATGTATGTGTGTCTGTCTGTCACTATGTATGCCTGTGTGTATGTCTGTCTGTCACTATGTATGCCTGTGTGTATGTCTCAGTATGTGTGTGTCAGTATGTATGCCTGTATGCGTGTATGTCTGTTTCAGTATGTGTGTCTGTTAGTATGTATCAGTGTGTGCGTTTGTGTCTGTGTGTGGACCCAGTGAGCGGTATTTGGAGGCGGGCCCCAGGGGGCCCAGACCCTGAGCTGAGTTAGGGGCCCCAAAATTTCTGGTGGTGGCCCTGCTTCAAACTAAGGTCTTGATTTCATATTTTTTTGATAAGCTTTTCAAATAATTTAACATTTTGAGAACTATTTGTTTTATATGTGATATATTCGTATATTTTAATATAATTAATTTATTTAGTTTGCCAATTTTTTTAAGTATTTGAAAAGCTTAAAAATCTAAATTAGAAAAGAAAACATTAGGAAAATAGTATGAAAGTGGGTATAAATTAATAAAATAATTGAATACATGAATACATACAAATATATATATATATACACATATATATAATTATATATTCAAACAGTGTTTATTGGCACTCACCCTTTCATGTGTATAGTTCAATTTAGCCTGGGTACAATCCCACGTTGAAAATATATAAACAGAAATAAAGAGATGCACTCCAAGGACTTGGTAGATGAAAAAAAGGGGTAGTTTATTCTAATAGGTATAGCATTAAAAAATAGCTGACGTTTCGACCCGTTCGGGTGTTTATTTATTTAATTAATCTTGTATGATAAATATCTATATATATCACACAAAATCCAGCAAGCTCACTTGTGCACTAAACAGCAGCTTCAAAGTTTATAGATATAACTTACTACTTCCCACTTACTTGGGAAAAACTTTCTCCTGGGTCTCTCAAGTTTAACCCCTTAAGGACCAAACTTCTGGAATAAAAGGGAATCATGGCATGTCACACATGTCATGTGTCCTTAAGGGGTTTTAAATAGAAAACCCGGAAAGAGGCATCTGTGACAGGGAGGGTTGCAAAACCAGGGAGTTAGCCTGGACTCCCCAAAATATCAACATGTGATACCAAGGGGTATTAGTCATTCACTAAACAGCTACCTCAAAGCTCACAGATTTTAATAGATACTTTTTTTTTTAAACTGCTTGTTTAGAATAAAAACAATGGGGGTTTAGTTTTAGCATTATGTTGCTAGAATAGGACCTGCCAAAAACGGAGTGCATTTGCAGACTTATGTAGCTGTATATTCTTCTTTAACTAAAAGGAAGTGATCAATGAAGAAAAATATGGTATGTAAAATATACTATTTGATGAACATTTTTACATGGCTTACTGGTTTTCAATCAATAATGCAGGAAAATTGCATAATTTTAGGTCATCATCATTTCGACATACATGTTAAAAATTCTATCAATACGTCCCTCAGTTATCCAATATTATCATGGTAGTCCTGGCTTGCCATTGGTATTGAGTATTGAGAGCTTTTTGTCAACATATTCAGCTGTCAACATTTTAGTATCTATTGTATAGGAATAGGATTCTATTTTTCTAAACTGGTTATTTTCTGAGTGGGAGATTACTAGGAAACATGTCGTACAGGTTAATGAAAAAAAAAGCAATGCTCTACTTCTGTTAAAGTGTGTTCTCAGAACAATTCAACACATTGGTACTTGCCAAAGTCCCCGAGCTGTCCATCTAAATGGTGTCATGGGATATCATTGATAATATAATAACCACAGCACAGAAAGAGAATGGTTTAGTAATACTCTCCATGAGTCAACAGCTAGACCTGTAATATTGAATTTTTAGCTCTTGTGATAGCTTTACTTGAAGCTTGTACTTTATATTATGTATATGCTGACATTTTTGCCCTTTAATTTTGATTTTTTATTTCTCATTTGAGATTTAGTGGTATAAGTGGAGGTCCTTGATGTCTAGACAGAGTATAGGTGTTTCTGTTGTAAATGTGTGTTACTGTTTTTTGCCAGCCATTTTGACACTATTCCATACATGCAGTAGATCTTGGCAGATATATTTTATATAGTTTTTTTCTTAGTTTTTTGTTTTTTTACTGAAACTATATATATTTTTAAGCGTAAGAATAACATTGTATGAACATTTGTACTGTCCATCATTGCAGACAATACAAGAGTACAGGTTATATTGCAACATTCAATGTGTTTAACTTTTAAACACAGACAGAAGAATACATTGTTAGAAAGTGATAATTTTTCACCTGTTAAAGTGATACACTAGACAACATAGCCACTCATTGAATTGATTATAGTGCCTGGAGTCCCCCAGTGCTAACATTTCAGATAGTGTTAACCCTTTTCCTGTGCTGCTTAGACTAATGCTTCTACATTAACTCAAGTAATGTTAGGTACTAGTGAGTGATATGAGAATTGATATGGCTAAGTCGGTGTCTTATCACAAATTGAGGGCAGGATTGTGGGCAGCCAAGGACCCTCCTTTCAAAATCTGTTTAACAGAGGAAGATACCAGAGGCATCCAAGCACTATAAACACTTCAGTAAGATGAAGTGGTTATAGTACATATACAGATTTTTGACCAATGATGGCAATTAATTATTGTGATAATCATTTCTAACACAAACAACGTATACTGAAGTTGATATATTAAAATGTTTATTTGATAAAGTACACTTTTTTTACATCAGAGAAGAACATTTTGCAAGCTCTCCTGAGCTAAGCACTTAGCTCAATGGCTGAGAGTGATCATATTGTCATTGTTCCTTTATGGTTTTTTTTTTTTTTTTTACAGTTGGGCTAATGTGAGCATTACATTTGCAATAGTCTCAATAATTCTCCATAATTCTTGATTTAGCAAATAACTTTATTTGTATTGAGATGTAACTTTGTTTGAGAGCTGCTTTAGAGACAGAAAACATAATTTAATTAATAAATAGCACCTTAAAAAGGATGTCTTCCAAGTGCAGATAATTTTCAAATGTATTTTGTTATTTGATTTTAATAAATTATTTCTAGACAACATAGACTAAATGAGCCATATTTTGAATCTATGTTACAATGTACATGGATCTAAAAGACTAAACTATGTAGATAACATCATACGGTACTTCAAAAATGTTTTTTTTTCTCATTACATAGTGAAACATGAGAGCTAATCAGCTCAAATATTTAAACCCCAGGTTCTGATTAACTGCTGGCGTAACCGATAGTATAAAAAGCCTTTTTATATCAATAGTTTTCTCTGAGGGTTTAAAAACTGTGATGTGATTTCTAGGTGGCCATTTTTAAACAAGGTCATATCATCAATTAGCATACACTGCTAACACGGCTCTAGCTTGCTTTGATGAAAAGAATACAATCTGTTGGTAATATTTTGAAGTGATTCATGATAAGATGATCGCCAGTCATAGAGCTGCTTTAAAGTATACAAGCTGTGCAATTTAGATAAATTAAGGGGTTATACACTAGTATGTATGCATGCTGGTCATGAGGCACTGGGGACTGCCATGTGCTATCAATCATTTTAAGTTGTAGGTAATAATGTAACAAAGGAACTGATGTAATATTTGCAGGTGCACGCGAATGACCTATGCCTCTTAAATCGCTATGAAGATCTGGAAACAGAGCTCCTTCAGTGTGTGCTTTTTATTCAACAGAAGGCATTTGTTTACATTTCTACACATTTGGGAGATAAATATCTCAATGAATAGAATTGCTATTTTGAAAGCTAAGTGTTAAATCTTAAAGGGACTTCACAGACCACTAAAGCACTTTAGCTTGCTGAAATGCTTTTTGTGTGAAGAGAGTCCTCTTTTTCTTATCATTTTACAAAAATTGCAAACTTACATAGAAATTGGTATTTTTAGGAATAAACCTTGTAACCCCCCTGGTTGTCAATCGGAAAACAGGTCCTGTTACTTGCTGGTTGTTTTGCTCAGTGGAACTACATGCAAGAGCCCCAGAGCCAGATAACACAGACTATAAGGGATACAGCTGTTGATCTATATATAAAAAAATCATAACATAGTTTAATACAGTATTATATGACAATATACTGCCCAAACTGAGATGCACTCACAAGCTGGTTGTTTATAATGGCACCTTAGGGTTCCTCCCTTTCGATATCTGTAAGCTATCCAGTCTGACTATCTGCTCCTGCCTATGCACTCCCCACCAGAGAGGTTCTCAAAGACTCAGGATATTATTCACCAAATTCTGCTTTCATTTTGCCTGTGAAATATATTAAAATGTACAAAAAGTAAAATTAAGTAAAATACATTTGAAAAAAAACAACACACTGGTCCTACATGTTTCGTCCTACATAGGACTTCTTCAGGGAGCCAATAATAAAATACCAAACATAAAATAACATAAAATCTTAATTCCCAATTAGGGACAAAGCAGCATGTCTAGCCCCCCACGTCCATAAATAAATAGGGATATTACCCAGTCCCATTGGTGGTTTAGTGGGCAGGTTCGGGTTGCCTTGTATACAAACAATTGACCCCAAAGCACCTGCCTTGCAAAGTCTTCTCATTGAGCTGCATCCGGAAGTCTGTGATGGGACAGCCACAGAGAGTTTGGGCTGGGTTAGAAGGGGAGTGCTTGAAAAGGCAGCAGACAAGAGATATTCACAGCTTTTGTTAGCTGTTCATAGAGAGACCTCCAATGAAAAAATGCATAATTAAATGGATATATGTTTTAATTTGGGATTTACCTACTAAACAGTGTTTCCTTTTGTATATAAGCAGTGAAGTGTTCCTTTCAGTGAATTTATATTGGTTTTCAATTGGAATTTTTTTTCAATTTCAATTGGAATTTTTTGGGGGGATTTTTCTCCAGAATGGCACCTGTTGTTGACCTTAATAAATCTCCCCATAGGGGTTTTGTGAAGCTATTTTCACCCTGTTGGAGCTTGGAATTAAAAACACTTGCTGAAGAAGCTGTGCAGTATACTGGGTCTTCATTTCTACTGAAGCATTTACGTGTTTCTGATCACTGAGTGTTAGTGACAAATCAAGATCAGAGTAGACTATGACTGGCAGAGCAATACTTCATGTTTATTTCTCTAGTGTTTGATACATTTGAATACTGCATAGATAGCACTTTAAACACTTAAGTGAATGTGCTGTGTGTTTTATGTTTTTAAGCACACAAAAATGCATTACAAAAAGGAAACTATTATAATAGAAACAATGACAATCTAATCCTCAGTGAGGTGTTCACAAAGAACTGGAATAAATTAATGAATTGAATATAAATGCGCAAAACACAGCTTTAAATTTGCATTGCTGTGAAAGCTAAGAAGGTATTAATATACGCTGCTCCCCTCCAGCAGATGTTTAATTTGAGAATATATTAAAATGTTCAATTAGTTGTTTGGATGAAGTTAAATTTAATTTATCCTTAAGATATATGTGAAATATTCAATCCCAGCAAAACTTTGATTGTACTGAGATTCTGATATGATGATATTCCATCCACAGAACCTTTCTTTTTTGGTACTACAGAGCTCTGTGTTTCACATACTGTTGATGAAATGTCTTGTTCACCTATAGTTTGCTGATCCCATTATTGATGTCACTGGTGATTCCCCTAAGAGAGGGTGACTTGCTCTCTGCTATGTGATCAAACACTACAGAGGATAAATGGCACCAGGATGTGTATGCTGCCCAATGCCAATCACTGCCAGTGATCAGGCTGACGATAACAAGGAAACCATATTGTGACAGTCTGTTCCAACATGATTTAGCAGCTTAGATAAAAATAAACCTTATCATGCCTCTACTGGACTGCATTTGCATCAGAGCTAGGGTTAGGATAAGCATTAGGGTTATGTTTAGGATAAGTGTTAGTGTTAATGTTAGGGTTAGTGTTAAATAATGCCGTTTAGATACTCTGTTGTGTCTACCTTTGCAAATTATCTACATTTACTAATGGAATAATTAGAATTTGTGAAATGCTAATATAGCTCAAAATTCAAGTAGTATATATCAAGTTTGCAAAATATGCAGTTTAAATGCAAAGAAAGAAATATGTAAAACAAAAATCCATACACCTTGAAAGTAATTTGTAAAAAAAAAAAAATGGCCCCACAATAAGACTCAAAATAAATGAGGTTGTCTATTTTTGCAAACAGTGTGTATTTTTGGAAAAATTGAAATTTGTGATCAACTACAATGTTCTAAATTATTATTCTGATTAATATTTAGCATCTATAAAGCACCAACATATTCCACATCAATTTACAATTATTTAATGAGGATACTGACAACCAATAATAGGCAATCAAAATGCATGATCTTGTGTGAATCTGTATTCTGTCCTGCCTGGTTTTGGGACTGGATTGATAGGTGTATTCCAGGAGGAGTGAGTGAGAGAAATTATGCCCTTGCTCAACAGCTCTTGGATCATCAGGACAGTTCTCTGTTCCTTCTCCCTTCACAGAGGATGTTGTTTAATGCAAACAGGTGCGATTCTGGTTTGAGAGTGGCTTGCTGTGATGTGCAGTTGATGAAACCTAGGTCTGTACAAGTAATGTCCCACAGTGGTGGGGGGTATATGTCAAAAGGAGGGGGAATGGGAACTGCAACTTGTGACCACTGGTAGAAATCCTTGAAATCTTATCAACTGTAGAAAGTCACTTCCTAATCCCAACTGAACATCCCTTGGTCTGTCACCAGGAACACACCTAGTCTTCCAGCCCACACTCCTGTCAGGGTAACAAAGTCACTCCTAAAACTAAAAATGGGGATAATTTCCCTTTATATATAATTATAAGCACTGATTGTGTCTTCGCACAGGACATTGCCCCATGCTTGTGCACAACCTCTCCCACATTGCCACCTTGGGGAGTTCTACCTCTGGTCCTTAATACATAGTTAACATTGTCTGTGCCTTTCCCTTGTGAGGAAAGCATCTGGTTGCATCCAGTCCATGACACAATCATTAAACTCCTTCAGGTTTAAATCATGTCACTTTATATTAGTCTGTCTCCCCACTTGCGCAATTATTTGCCGCTCTGCCCGTGACCGTCTCCTGTCCACTGCTCACACCCTTTCCACCCTTCTGTGGTTATTACCACTGAACACACACATAGCAAAGTTGCCAAAAGTGCTTTTGTTCTTAAGTACAAAACAAGCAACATGAGACTATGTCACTAAGGGGTAACAGGACACTATGACATGTATTCACTAAATAATGAATTCTAACTCCATGAGAACATACTTTTAAAATATTGTCTAAGCTAGCTGACTTAAACAAACCCCCCTATAAAGCAGTTACAGATTTTTTTTCCTTCCCTGTAATCATGGCTTAAACTAGTTCAGTGCAGATATAATGTGTACATAAAATATAATAGATATATACATAGCTAGTACATGAATGCAGGAAGAAGAGCAATATTGCAAATTGATTGTTGTTTATTGATATCAATTTTTTTTTTTAATTTGATGTAAATATATGCAATATTTTTTATATTAATTTTGTCTTTTGCAAAGATATGGGAGATATTGAGTATAAGAAATTCCAAAGAACCCATTATCTTGCAATCATTCAGAATGATTATATACGTTAGTATAGACATATTAATTTTTTTCCCACATACAGATGAGACACTAATCTAAAACCTACAGATATCTTTATATAGCTGACTTGCTAATATCAAGTAGCTGTACTCTACAGTTTATTTTAGTCTGCTATTGCAGTTTGCACATAACCCCAACAGTAAAACTGGGGCTTTCATTTCCCCTTCATTCATTTGCCAATACATTTCAGCCACTGAAAGTTTGAACTATATATACTTCTGTACAATTTGAAAATGAGATTGGGAATAGCATTTCAAATCTCTCTATGAAATTCCGAGGGACTGGTTGAAACTCGGAAGGAGAAACTAATGTATCCACTAGTTGAAGACTTGAAGACTGGCACAATAGTGGTAGGAAAGGTAAGTGGAGTTTTAGTAAGAAAATGGTACGTTTTCCTTTGCATGATTATCTGCAAAATAAAATCAGTACAATAAATAGCGCAATATGTCTTTAAAACACTATATATAGAGGAGTAAAAGAGTAGTTCAACTCACAAGCCTGGAGTCATACCCTCATATGACTCAAGTGGTATAATCCTCTGGACCATTTAGGGGTTGTCCAAACCCATCTTTCCCAGTGTTCTTAGCGGTTTTTCTTATATCCCTCGACTGGCTCCCAAATACAGAAATGCCAGATGCAAAAGACTTACCTCTTCCTCACATACCTGTCTCTTGCTCTCTCCTAAAGGGCAGCACTCTACTCTCTCCTCCAGCTCTGCTCCACTCCCACTAATTTGACTTCTATTCCCTGTCCGAATGTGTTTTAAACCCCACCTCCTATAGACTGTAAGCTCGTTTGAGCAGGGCCCTCTTCAACCCTTTGTTTCTGTAAGTTCTCTTGTAATTGTCCTATTTATAGTCAAATCCCCCCTCTAATAATATTGTAAAGCACTACCTAATCTGTTGGCACTATATAAATTGCAACAATAATAAAAATAATAATATACATAATATAACAGAGACAACAGGTGAAGATGGACCTACTCGAACTAGCTTGCAATCTATGCAAAATACATTAAAACATTTACGTATAGAGCTATAAAATAGTAAAATAGTTGGTTATATTCTTCAAATATATTTTAAAACAATAACATTTCTACTAGAAGATTCAAAATATCAGTGGAAAAATGGAAATATACTTTTTTGAAATGTCTATTACTGTATCGAATAATTGAATTTTAGTAAAAAACTGCCTTGTTATATACTTATATTAAAAAGGGAGGTCAGAAGGGTCTATATTTAATTGTACTAATGGTCTCCGCAGTGTAAGTGTAATATTTGTCCTATAGAAACGTGCATGGTTTAACATGATCTTCTGAGTTTGTTTTGAAAGGCGGTCTCTCCCAGAGTTTTTTTTTTTTTGTTCCTACTTAAATGGTTTCCCTCTGTACAAGTAACAAAAATTGATTATATAAATCTATAATTAATATTTGATGTGCTAGTGTGTCTGTAAATGACAGTAAAAAAGGTGAAGGGGCATCATTTCAGCAACCTCATGGTGTCAAAACGATCATTATATTTCAATAGTTCTTAAAAGATTATATTTTATTGCGGCAACCGGTGAACCTGGTTAGATTGGATCTTGCATAATGTTTGTTAAGTAGGCATTTTTTTAAATTTATTGTATTTCATGAATCCAAGAAGAAATGGTCTACTGTTTACATAGATCTGCCAGACCAGTAGAATGAATAGAATCAGCGATGGGGGCATGTACAAAAAGCAAATCTATTAGAGTTATTTTAGTTTTATGTTGGATATTTTTAAGAAAAACTTTATTAAAAAAAAAAAGGATTTTTCAAACCTGTTCATATGGTGAGTTGAATTAACACAAAATCTGAAAATGAGTTATAATAAAAAAATTACATGAGGAATTCTGGGAAATTGTTACAGAAGACTTAAGTTATTCAGGGTGAGAAGTAGAGGTTTATAAATTGTACACTATAAATAAAAGGAACATATTGTGCTAAGGGGTAGAGTACGGATGGAGAGATATTGGTTGCTACAAGGACAGTAAAATCACGGCAACATTTTCCTTAAGAGAAATAAAAAGTACATGCACATGTTAGCTCTTAAAAGGGTGAATACGATTCTTTATGGAGCATATGAAATACCATGTCACACATTTAAAACACCATGTCACACATATGATACAAATGACACATTTTATAAACTATTAGTAACTGAAACTGCTGTACTACTAAATAAAGGTGCATATATTTTTTTCAGGGACCTCAGACTAATAACATATATTTTCACTGAGATTACACTGCTGCAGAAATCACCTACATTTGTTTTATATTAAGGGACACAAGAATATAAAATTCAAATGGCTGGTGTATATGCCACCTCCCCCCCTCCCCCCCACTTGCCTACAACCCTATTCACTTTGGTTGTCCTTCCTTGGACCACTTTAGGTAGATGCTAACCACTGCATACCGGAAAAATCCCACAAGACTTGCTGATTTGGAGATGCTTTGACCCAGTTGTTTGGTCCTTGCCAAAGACACTCAGATCTTTTCACTTGCCCATTTTTTCCTGCTTCCGACACATGAAATTCAAGAACTGACTCTTGTTGGCTAATATATCCCATCCATTAACAGGCACCATTGTACCTATATAATCCATGTCATCCACTAAACTTGTGAGAGGTTATCATGTTGTGGCAGATCAGTGAGTACATCCCTAAGTGGAAATGTCCAAATTAGGCCCAATTAGCCATTTTCCCTCCCCGGTGTCATGTGACTCATTAGTGTTACAAGGTCTTAGGTGTGAAGGGGGAGCAGGTGTGTTAGATTTGGTGTCATTGCTCTCACACTCTCTTATACTGGTAGCTGGAAGTTCAACATATCACCTCATGGCAAAGAACTCTCTGAGGATCAGAAAAAAAGAATTGTTGCTCTACATAAAGATGGCATAGGTGATAAGAAGATTGCCAAGACCCTGAAACTGAGCTGCATCACGGTGGGAAAGACCATATAGCGTTTTCAAAGGACAGGATCCACTCAGAACAAGCCTCGCCATGGTCGACCAAAGAAGTATAGGGCACATGCTCAACGTCATATCCAGAGGTTGTCTTTGAGAAATAGACATATGAGTGCTGCCAGCATTGCTGCACAGGTTGAAGGGGTGGGGGGCCAGCCTGTCAGTGCTCAGATCATACACCGCACAGTGCATCAAACTTGTCTGCATGGCTGTCGTCCCAGAAGGAAGTCTATTCTAAAGATGATGCAGAAGAAAGCAGGCAAACAGTTTTTTTCTGAAGACAAGCAGACTAAGGACATGGATTACTGGAACCATGTCTTGTGGTCCAATGAGACAAAGATAAACTTATTTGGTTCAGATGGTGTCAAGCGTGTGTGGCGGCAACCAGGTGAGAAGTACAAAGACAAGTGTTTCTTGCCTACAGTCAAGCATGGTGGTGGGAGTGTCATTGTCTGGGCCTGAATGAGTGCTGCCGGCACTGGGGAGCTACAGTTCATTGAGGGAACTATGAATGCCAACGTGCACTGTGACATACTGAAGCAGAGCATGATCCCCTCCCTTTGGAGACTGGTCCGCAGGGCAGTATTCCAAAATTATAATGACCCCAAACACACCTCCAAGATGACCACTGCCGTGCTAGAAAAGCTGAAGGTAAAGGTGATGAACTGGCCAAGCATGTCTCCAGACCTAAACTATATTTAGTGTCTGTGGGGCATCTTCAAACGGAAAGTGGGGGAGCGCAAGGTCTCTAACATCCACCAAATCCATGATATCATCATGGAGGAGTGGAAGAGGACTACAGTGGCAACCTGTGAAGCTCTGGTGAACTCCATGCCCATGAGGGTTAAGGTAGTGCTGGAGAATAATGGTGGCCACACAAAATATTGACACTTTGGGCCCAATTTGGACATTTCCACTTAGGGGTGTACTCAGTTTTGTTGCCAATGGTTTAGACATGGCTGTGTGTTGAGTTATTTTGAGGGGACAGCAAATTTACACTGCCATACAGGCTGTACATTTACTACTTTACATTGTAGCAGAGTGTCATTTCTTCAGTGTTGTCCCATGAAAAGATATAACTGTAGCGTGGTCACCGGACCTCTAGTGTTCTAGGTATATACATGACACATTTTTTTTTATAAATTTAATAGAGATACTCAACATTTACATTGATGCTGTTAATTATTAGATTTTAGTAGAGACCTCAATTTGTCAAGATAAATGATCTACCAAATCTAGTCTAATAACAAAGGTCAAATAAGACTTTATGTCATTATTAATGCTATTTGTGAATACAGTAGTGTGCATTTTGTAGCTGAAAGATATCTTTAGATAGAGGTTCTGACTTAGCTGGTCCTATTAATCAAAATTACATGAGATATTGTCTTAGTAGATATTGATAAGTATAATTTAATTAGCATATCACTCCTGAACACATGCAGCTAAGTAAAGATAAACTTAATTTTAGTGATAACAGTTGGAATGCATCAAAAGAGTAAATAATGAAATTGTCATTCATTGTCTTATTTTACTCTGTGTTTAAATGTAAAAGTACAGTGTTGGAAGTTCTTCTTGGTGCACTTCTACTTCTACTAGAGAAATTCTACTGCAAAGAACTTAAAGTTCTATCCAGATTGCACCGCGTCCCGAGAACTCTGGGACAATCATTGACGAAGACCATACTGAGAAGACAAATCAAAGAATGTCCTAACTCAATAAAGGAAGTCTAGGGGACGTTTCATTATTTACCAATAAAGTATTTACAAATATGTAAACAAAGCATTTAAAGAATCGTGCAAGCAGCGTGATATATGCATACAGCCATTAATTGTTCCTTTGCGTATCTAAGGGGGCATGTAATAGGTGGGGTATTCCTAAAGACAAGTGCAAAGATAGGGTCTTGTGCAAAACTAGGCTGCATGTCAGCCTTGCAATGTACAAGGTTGTTAGCTTATGATTCATCTTAACATAATTGAACCTTTTCATACAGCAAAATCAGTGCTATGTAGTAGTTTCCTAATAATGTTGCCTTTAAACTGTCTATTTTTTTCTCTGAAATTAAATGTTTTTGTTATTTTATTAAATAAATGTAAATACATACATCATTGAATGGAGTGCTACTGGAACAGTATATATATATATATATATATATATATATATATATATATATACATATATACACTTATTTTAATATTTGAATTTAATAATGTAAGACAGTATTATTATGGAATGTGAGGCACAAAATGAACATAATATAACAATGTGGGGCACACAAGATGTTTACTATTTCCCCAGATCCTATAGTAAAGTGTAGCTGTCATGGTACACATAACTTTGTCTTAAATCGAGGAGTATTACATTTTACCTATACATTGTGCTAGCAGAAATGCCAGCAAATGCATACATTTTTATTTAATGCCCCTCCTCCTCAGTTGTCAATCAAATCCAAGGTATTAGACAATTCTTATGCCATGTTGTAAGACACAGTGGGCACAAGGGGACTCTTCACCAGGCAGTTCTCTTGCTACCTGTAACACCAAAAGCCCCATCAGGCATTTGCTATGCTTGCTGTGAGAGTAGGAGATGCAATCATGCTTATGTTCTGGCAATGAAACTAGCATGTAGGCATCTGTATGGAGGATGGCCCTACAGCCTGGGGTGCCCAATTCAGTTTAACCAACTGATTTCAATGCATGGTTTCCTCTACCCCTATATAATTGTATGTAATGTGTGGGTTATAATGTTTTGACTCTTTCCACAGTCTCCTGAGCTGCAACAGAGGGCTTCTAAATATATTGGACTTTTCAAGATTTTAAATAAAAAAAAACACCTTATATCCACAGTTCATTTTAAGCATATTTCAGTTTAGTGTATCATAACTGGCTTAGTCCTATTCTTTTGGAAGAGAAGTGTGGTCATCTAAACAATACAGGCATAACTTTCTCCTGTTTTATTTTTGTAATTTGAGTTGTATTTTAACATAGATAAATTTGATGCCTTAACTAAAGTCCTTACCTTTTGCCTTTGACAACTATATTAGCAAATCTAAGTACACCCTTATATGCTCTCCACAAATCGAAGAAAACATGTACTCAAACAAGCTTACTTCTGACGGATCATTGTGATTGGCTTTGTTGTTGTTTGTTTCCCACACCAAAAGTCGTATTAATTTGTTAGTCACCTACTAACAGTATGTAGGGCAAGAGTTAATCAAACCATATCCGTTATTTTTTAATAGTTTCTTTTTTTGCAACACCATTATATTTATTTTTATTTTGTATAGATTTTTTGTTGGTTATTATGCTTTTCTCTGTGCGTCCTTTAAATAAATTATTTGCAAAATGCGGTGCGACAAGAATTAAAATAAATTTATGAAAATGTATTTATTTCAAATGCATCTTTTCTCTGTGCAAAATAGATTTTAAAAATTATTTTTTTTCAGACTGGGAACAAACATAAACTAGTTTATGCTTCTTGTGTTTACATTATTTTGTCTCAGTATTTTGTAAATACATTCATATGTTCCAATTTGAATTCATATGAATACTGAGCAAAAATAATGGTTTAGTTAATTTAAAATAAATGTTTACAATGATTGCAGAACACACACATTGTGAATATAGTGTAAAAACATTAAAAGAACAGTAACGTTTAAGTTTATACTTTATGGTAAAAATAATTAAATAATATTTTGATTACCTTTTTCAATATTTTACTAATTCTACTGCTGGAAAAATTACATAAATCCCATTTCTCTGATTATGGCATGAAAAACATTTAGAACATATATATGTATAACTGGAATGTTAAAAATGCAATCTGAGTTCAGTGCTGTACCAATTTACAAGGTTATTCTTTAGCAGCTCGGACACATACTCTCAAGGCTTATTCCTAAAATTACATTAAGTTTCATGAACTAATTATTCATTTACTAATGAAGAAGGCGTGTGTGAAAAACTAAGTACACCCATACTGCTTTCATAGGAGTTAAGAGACCAAGTAGGACACAGGTGCTGCTGAACAAGTATAAAGTTAATTTGACATAGTGACTCTGGTGGGGAGAGTGGCGTGGTGAGTATGGGAAGTGAATATATGTTAGGGGTTAAGTGTGGCAGAGTAAAAGAGGGGGTGAGTTGGGAGTGTCTGTGTGTTATAGATTGAATGCTGGAGGGTGAGTATTTGCCTCTGTTTGCTTGTGTTCAGCCTCTCCAGACCTGCAGTGAATTTTATTCTGTAGTTTTGTCCTGGAGGGAGCAATGGTCAATTTCCCTGGTAGCCCTGTGGGGTCCCTGGTGGTTCAATGGGATATCAAGCAGGTCTACACCTTCATCTTGTTGCAAACCCCTTTGAATGTTCTGTGTCGGTCTCTGAATGAGAAGGAGTATCAGCAGCACCCATTGTACCTGCTTTAGATAACCCCACTGGCCCATGCAGCTTTGGTGGGCTTGGGGAATTGGAGGTCAGCAGATCTGATGCTATAATTGTAGTGCCAACTCTGCTGTCTGAGCAGCAATTACAAATAAACGTAATCAGTTCATAATGAAGTTCTCAACTTGTATTTGTAAGAGTTGTATTATTGTCATCACCTGTGCAAACACACATATGAACATTTAAGGAATTATAATGTAAGATATTGATGCATTTATATGCTTTATTTATCACTTTATCTATAGGTAAATATATATTAGAATAAATAATATATTAGAAACAGTATACAGATGTACAGATAAACCAACAGACTGACATATCTATCAGGACTCTGTGGAGATAGTTATTAAGGCAATATGAGTTCACAAAATAGCAATATTGTGTAACAAATGTCTCAGCTTTTTGTATCTTTTCTTCCCATATGTGGGCAAGAAAAATGAAACAATAGCTGAATAAAATTAATCTAGTAAAGGTTTAACCACATATGTTTAACCAGTACACTGAAAAAATAAATGAATTTTGGGAAAGATATGTATTATCCCACTGTAGTAGAAAAACTGTGTCAATTATATGTGCAGCCGACAGATTGCTTCAAGTAAAAAAAAAAAAAAATTATTAGCAATAAATCACTGTCAATAACTAACACATAAAATATAAAAGACAATAAAAGTTCCCAAGTTTGGAGAGCAGCTTCTGTCAAATTAAAGTTTTGAGTGTCCAAAAGATGTTAAAAATCTCTCTCACCGGCCGGATGAAATCAGATCTGGACCTCTTCGTGTTGCAGACAGACTTGCTGACAGCCGTGTGTGTTCCACTGCAGCTCAGATTTGTGTTCCAGCTCACTCTCCTGCTCACTCTCTTGGGAATCGGAATAGAATGCCGCCTTACGCGTTTCGTGATCGTAGTATGAAGTGATGAAGTGATACTACGATCACGAAACGCGTAAGGCGGCATTCTATTCCGATTCCCAAGAGAGTGAGCAGGAGAGTGAGCTGGAACACAAATCTGAGCTGCAGTGGAACACACACGGCTGTCAGCAAGTCTGTCTGCAACACGAAGAGGTCCAGATCTGATTTCATCCGGCCGGTGAGAGAGATTTTTAACATCTTTTGGACACTCAAAACTTTAATTTGACAGAAGCTGCTCTCCAAACTTGGGAACTTTTATTGTCTTTTATATTTTATGTGTTAGTTATTGACAGTGATTTATTGCTAATAATTTTTTTTTTTTTTTACTTGAAGCAATCTGTCGGCTGCACATATAATTGACACAGTTTTTCTACTACAGTGGGATAATACATATCTTTCCCAAAATTCATTTATTTTTTCAGTGTACTGGTTAAACATATGTGGTTAAACCTTTACTAGATTAATTTTATTCAGCTATTGTTTCATTTTTCTTGCCCACATATGGGAAGAAAAGATACAAAAAGCTGAGACATTTGTTACACAATATTGCTATTTTGTGAACTCATATTGCCTTAATAACTATCTCCACAGAGTCCTGCTATTACTATTGATTATTCAATAGACACACTTACTATTTACACTTTTAACCTCAGGTGGCGGTTATTCTCGCAGTGATTCAGTGGTTATGGTGCACATATCCGGTCTCATCGTTTAAAATTTGAGAGTTATTCACCAGTGTAAGCTGGAGTTTATCTATTAAGTTACTTTTGAAAATTGACATATCTATCAATTGTGGCTAGGCTGTTTGAAAACTAATAATTTCCGATGATATACATATTTTTTAGAATGCATTTTAAGATAAGAATGTCATTTGAACTTTTGCATAAATATGTTTAGCATTTCTTCCATATATACAACTTTTACAACTTTATTTATTACTGTATGTGAAAATTTAGCATAGAAATTTGGTTTCCACTATTTTTACACTTGTTTTCTTTTTTTGTTTTTCTTTTTCAGGATTTATATATACTTGTGGTGGAACATTAAAAGGATTGAATGGAACTATAGAAAGCCCAGGCTTTCCATATGGTTATCCAAATGGTGCAAACTGTACATGGGTTATAGTAGGAGAAGAACCAAACAGAATCCAGATTGCCTTTCAATCATTCGCTCTGGAAGAAGAATATGATTATTTATCATTGTATGATGGACATCCCCACCCAACGAACTTTAGAACAAGGCAAGTGTACTTTTCCTTCATCTCTGTGAATTTTATCCACTAAACACAGAATTACAGTAAATTAAAATCCAAATTGCAGCAGTTACACTAAAATAGTCAAGGTTTGAATATAACTAAGTTTGATAATTTTTCTTTACCGGCTCCTTTTGAGTGAAGTTGGCAATTTTGTTTTCAGTTCATTACAAGTCCGTGTTTCTTCTCTAAGAATGGACATACAAATATTGTAGTAGTTTTATTAGCTTTTCTATTCTTTTTTCAAAGATGTCGAAGACTCGTAAAGAAGTGAATGTAATATTTTGCAACTTAATAAATGTTCAAGAAGACAAATGTTAAACAGCAATATTTAAGTCATTAAACACTAGCATAATTAGAGGTTTTCATGGGTATATGTAAGATGCAAAGCACTCTGTATAGCCCTGCTGTAAAACATTTGAGTAACACAACCCATTCAATATTTACCAAGGCAGTAAAATGATATAAGCCTATGAAGGTTTTGCAGAGCATTGGGGAATCTGCAGGATAATGATCTATTTTCTAATATCTGCTTGTTCACTAACAGATTTCCCAAATTGCATGACTTACAATATAGCAAAGTCTACATTTGCTTGATATAAAATATTTGATAGGATTCCATTTTTAAACACCATGCTTTTTTTGTGGTTTAACATGATGGAAATCTATCTCAGTATGTGTGCAATCTTGTTGCAAAGGAAACAGTTTACAAAAAGCAGTTTTAATTTTGTGTTGCTTTTTTTCTGTGTATTTTTAAAATCAATATGAAATCGATATAAATATGTGATCTCCAAAATTCTTTTGTAAACTCATAGTGAATTCAAAGTGAATTTCAAATTGAAGTGTGAAATAGCCAATTTCCAGCTATTCTTCCAGTTCAGTTACTTGGGTTTGTTTATTCATTATAATCAATACAATTAATATTTACTTTGCATTTAATATTGTAACCAATATACTGAATAAGATAGCAGAAAATAATTAACATAACATCATCAAATAATGTCTATTTTTTTTTTACAAAATTATTAGTTCAACAGTATTTAACCTATAAAAAAAACGAAAAACATACAACTGAAATTCCAGGTAGTATATATAGCTCACCATGTGATTTAAACCAAACATGAGTGTATATGCCTTTCAGAAGTGTATCTGTGTTACAATAAAAGCACATTGTATATAAAGGGAGCAGTTCTGTAATAGTATATATAAAATATATGATATAGAGAATAAAATCACAATTAAACACTTAATAAAATATTCTCTAAAATAGAAACACGTTTCATTCACAAAGGAACATTGTGATGAACGAAAAACATTTATTACAAACACAATAAGTCAAATTGTTGTGTACAGATATAGAATATTTTCTCCAATCTCTCACAAGTATTTAACCCTAAGCATTCCTCATATTTTTAGCCTTCCAATATCTCTATATAACAGTACGGTCACTAATGTATTAAAGAATCAGACACTTTTTTTTTCTTCTAAGCTGCTAATTCTAATGGTTTGAATAATGAAAGGGTTGACAAGGATGACATTTTATTATTTTATTACACAATAAAATTATTGTTAAGTCTGCATTTGATATTGTAGTTCGTATATTGAAAGTAAGGGTGATTTCAAATTTCTAGGGCCCTCAGCTGTAAAGACTTAGGAGGCTCAACTAATATATGTAGTGAATTTAATTATACCAAGATACTGGAACACAGTATGTACAAACATGAATACACTAATGTGATGTGACATGATAATTTTGTCACACATTGGTAGTTCTCTTACCTCTGTCCTCTGGTGGTGCTGCATAAAGTAATGAATTAATGATGGCCCTAAGCACCTACATCACTGTAACGGACCGTTTCACTTACAAGAGGATAAAACCCAGTTTAGGCGATAATCCCCTTTAGATAGACCAGCAGCTACTGTAAGCACCAATTCCACGAACTCCCAAACTGCACGAATTCACCAACTCTCGAACAGCAGACACACGAACCCTGGAAGCAGCCGAACAGGAAAAGCAATACGAACAGCTTACACTCCTGGCAGTCGGCATACAGTCCCCTTTCCCCCCAAGAAAGAGACACACTCCAGCTTCAGGGTTAAACAGCAACAACACTGATTTATTCACACACAGGCTTATATGAGATTCTCCCATGCAAGGGAGGGGTTTACAGTACACCAATCCAGTTTAAGGTACAACCCACACATCTCCTCCCTCCAACATATCTGTTAACACAATTAACAGGGACATAGTTTTACCCAAGTTTTGGATGTACCCTAAATACTTGGGGTACATCCACAAATCCAATATCTCCAGATAGCCCTAGTCTGGGGGAACAACATACGTTAAAATCAGCCCATTCGGATAAACGGTTCGGGAGTTATGGGACTTTAAAGTATTGACCGACCGCATGGGTAAAGTATCCGAAAACAGTTCCATGCATTTTGGCCCTGCGGTCGGTCACAAACAAGTGAATGAAACAGACAAATTACTGGTGTTATAGAGACTAAGGGGGATTCGCATGAATCCCCTAGTTCGTACGTTTCTTTCTACCGAACGGCGGGTCATTCGGTAGTTTCTATACGAATTTCTGGAAGTCTGGAGGTCTCAGCGGTGTTTGCCTAGTCGAGTGTCCGATTTTAGTTCCAGACGCTCGACGGCAAAACACCGCTGTTCGGTAGTTAAAAATGGCCGCCGCCACGTGTTAGTTTCCTGAATGGCGGCCACCCAGAGGACAAAGACCATACTGCACTGATTGCCAATTACCCATTTGCAACATTGTTGCAAACGGTAATTGGAGGCACACTTAGTCCTGGGTGGTCTGGTTGTTCGGTAGTTTCCTCAACACAATGAATGGAGTGATTCTACCGAACAATCAGATGAATGCTGCATATATATAACCCAGGTTAACTGCACACATAAATACATACATGACATTAAAGGATTAAAGGCAGGATTACTGTACTACGCTCCACAGTCTTAAAGGTGATTATATGGAATGTATACACAGAACATAACACGTACTGTATCATTAGCTACTGTGCTTTAAAAATACCTTACCTATAACAATTACTTGCTCTGAATGTATTTTATTTCCTTGTTTATATCGATATTTACTTTCATTTAAATGTGTTGATCTGGATATATCCTTATATCTGTAGATTATCTTAAATTAACCGTCTTAAAGCCATTATGGTGTGCTATGCCGTCCACCAGAAACTGGGCTTAAACGCTGTAAGGGCTGTTAACGGTTTGCACCTCCCCGGTCCTGGATACTTCTCTTTCCAGGTGAACACATGGCTGCTTTAGCAGTCTAAAGCACTGCCTGCAAGAGGTCTGCCTGGGTTGTCAAAATAAAACTAGAAAAAATTATTACAGCATTGAATTAATGTACTTGATATATAACTGTAATACACTTAGAATGAAATTCTATATATTTATATATTAGCTCTATATGTAAACATATATGGTGTACTATTTTTAAAATAAGGAAAAAAAAAACAAATATGTCCTATATGCATATGTATGTACTATTTTTACATCATTGTGTAGTTTTATGAATTACAATTTGATGGACCTGCTGGACAAACCAGGCTGAAAGAAATAAGTTTGCAAAACCTGTGTTTGACCCGGTTAATTTCCAAAAAACATAATACCAGTACATGTGATACTTGGGAGACTTTGCTGAACAGAAATATGATTTAAAAAAAAAAAAAAAAAAAAAAAAACAATAAAGCATATCATGATGATGAAGTGCAGTTTTTCTGTGAAAAATGCAAAAAAAAAACCAACAAATATTAATGTTTTCCAATTTCCACAGTGCTTTACAATCAGAAAATGGAGAATTGCCAAGTAGTATACATACAAAATATTAAGAGATGAAAGAGTTGAAGAAGGCCCTGCTCAAAATGGCTTACAATCTATGAGGAAGGGGTTATGGATGTTTCCTGCCCCTGACCGATTGGCTTCATAAAATACATTTAATATTAATCGTATTAGTTAATTTTATTAGACTCACTAAGTCCAGCCCGTACAGATTGTGCTTCCTTAAATACAATGCAATATGTGTGATACAGACATAAAGGTACATATATTAAACAGTTATAAAACTTGCTGAAAAATACTAAGATTTTAGTTTGATAATCATGCCATCTTTTCTTAGCTATCCTAAGAATGGTATTTGATGCTGAAAGAGACTGTCATTTGTCTCAAATTACAGTTATACCCTGAGCCTTGTTTCACAACAAACACTAATTCATAATGGTTTTATGCAATGTGTTTCTTTGCTTTTTCCTAGTAACTTTAACTTTGATTGTTTTAGCCCCGAATGACAGATGTTAAAGCTTCACATACCTTATTATTTATCTACTGAAGTTTGAAAAATAATGCAAACACACGCACATACACACCTACACACACTTGCAGAAATATATGCAATTGCGAACACCCTCATAAAACCCTAACAGTCTGTTAGTGCAGTGTCTATGGGTATTTATCTTTATGAATTATTCTACTTATTGCAATACAATCAAAGCTTGATTTTGTACAACGTGTCATGTTGTGCAGAACATTAATTATACATCATATAACTTTGTCTGTCTTTAATAATACCAGTGAGTTAATAATGTCAGACTAAAGGTGAAAGAAGCACAACAGGACACACAGGTTTATATATATGAATGGATTACTTTGATAAAGAACTTTTCTCTCCTACACAATCAGCATGTGGCTGATATTGTTTATTAATAATTATGCAGGTACACAAACACACAATGGGAAAGGATTCTGAAGTGATAATGGTAACAACGAGGCTGTGTAGATGTTTTGAATACTTGGGATATTTTTACATTCAGTTGCGTGTCTATCTATCTATCTTCCATCTTTATATGGAATATAGGTATGAAAAAATAATGGCAACATAATGATCTCCAGGCATCCTTATAGTCCAGATTTCAGTGCATCAGTCACATTTAGGGTTCTGTTCCAGTATCCTAATTTTGGTCCCTGCTGTACCACATCACAGCGTGCGCAGTACATCATTAGACATGCTTGCACCTTAGGGCCGGCAAACCTCATAATGTGCATGTCAGCTTTATGTACATTTTATAATACATGATTAGGGTTAGGATTATGGTTAGAGAAAGGGCTAGGGAAGGGGCCCTTTCTCTTAAATCAACTCTTGGCATTTTAGGCACCTTGATGAAAATACTTATCTTGACATTTAACATCTCCCTTTACTATTTTATAATTCATCTAGAGACACTTGCATTTGAATCTTGTATATGATAGAGTGATGCACATTTTGGTCTCTGGGTTAAGGCCTCTCCACAACATCATTGTACCTTATTTATCTATATTAAGTGGTGTTTTGCAGGTAGGCATCGAGTAGATGCATGGAATCAATATTGCAGTATAGAGAAAGGTAAAACAGCTGTTAACTACAGTTTTCAAAATCAAAAGTGACAGAAGCAAAATGGCATGACGACATGTTGAATGCTTTCTGTCCTTATTATATTATCTTGAAAAGCTGTGAAAAACAAACAGTGTAGATCGCTTGGGTTACGCATCAATAGACTAAAGGCGGCCTGGATCTGAGCAAAAATAAACAGTGCTTTAACTAACAATGTTTTGCAAGTTTTATAGAATACCGTTATCTTAATGACTGTTAGTATAGAGAAAAGCATTTATGTTTTGTTTGTTTTATTTGATTTGATTTTAAATCAAGAAGTACAAATGGAAATGTGTAATTAATAAAAACTGTTTTGGTAATGTTAGAAATATCTATATCTAGCCATGTATTACATTATTGCTATATGTGTATCATTGAATGCTAGTGTGCTAGTCTGTGGTAATTCATGTGAATACAACATATGCACTTGAGAAGAAGCATCATTTTTGTTTATGGGATGAAGAGTTTACCCACAGGAGGACAAATAGGACGTTGCTTCAATGGATATTGCATTTTGCTTTCATAGCTTATGTCATATGGCAAAGGTTTCACTCAACTGACTTGTATCTTTTTCTCAGTATTACTAACCACTTGATTTACTAGATATGATATGGATGTTATCTATTCAGCTGTTAAACAGATAAGCAACTGGGAATTTAACCTATGTGCAACTAACGTTCCCCACACTGCTGCATAGTGTAATAAAAAACTGCTATATTTTCTTTGAGACAGGCCGGATTATTCACTAAACCATGAATTTTCAGGAATTCGCCAGGGTATTGCAAATTTTAAGCTAAAAGAGCTGGGCTGGAAATAAAACTAAAAAGTGATTTTTTTTTTTCCAATTTAGTTCCTTTGGACAAAAAGTGTTAGTTCCATGATGAATTGCCAATAATTCACAGAAGGTACATTATTATAGCAAGCTATTATCAATATATGGCATATGGACAAAACTTTTATAACAGTAAATAAAAAGATAATCTCACACAATGAAACCTATTTGAAAATATAGATAGATAGACAGACAGAAGGACAGCCAGGCAGACAGGTGGATGTAAGGACAGACAGACAAATAGATATAATTAGATAAGTAATAGATATGTTACCTTAAGTCCATCTTGGGCTCTGGAATTCAGTAAAATCATGTTTCCATAATCCTCCTATAACAAAGAGAGAGGGAGGGAGAGAAAGAGAGAGAGGGAGGGAGGAAGAAAGGAATAAATTAAACACGAGAGACATGAATATTATTTTAAAAATAATACATTGATAAGTTCTGTAGACATCTTACTAAATTAGATCAAAGGTCATGTCACAACCTGCAATTGCCCATACTAGTGTTTGATCTATAGCTTGAAAATATGTTTGAATTATTAGCTTGGTTTATCACAAAACATATAATTAGTTTGTATTGTTTGTTGTTTACTGAAAATAAAATACTATTAACTTGTTTCCCCAGATGGTCATGCACTTATTGGATTTAGCACTGCATTTGCTCCCGGGTTTATACCATAACATTTGTTTGCATAACGCATCCATTTTGCAATAATAATAAAATGGTAATGTCATTATTTCATATCAGAGGGTTACTCCAACATTTTTTAAAATATTCGGGCATTACTATTAGGTTCCCCCTTCTGTAAAACTTGTAAAAAAGTATTTTTTACTTACCTGACATTCAGTGCCGGGTGAAATTCCTGGTGATGATCTTCCATGTTACATCCAGATGTCATCCCTGTATATATATGGTCCTGCACTGCACTTGTGCAGTCCTCTCACACGCTTCTCCTAGAGAAGCCTACATGTGGACTGGTTTGCCGGTTCAGAGTGCATGTATGCAGTTTGAACGAGCAAGGTGGAAGGGAGAGAGGTAAAGAGAAGGGGAGATATGAATTTAAAACAAAATCATATTAAATCAACAGAGGGAGGTGGTAGGGAGCACACAGGGAGGGAGGGGAAGCTATCTTCCCTTAGTAGGCAGAGCGCTATTTGCTATTATTATGTCTGCTACCAGGGTTCGGACATAAAATGTACACAGAATTGACATTAGGCAGTCCAGACCAGAGTATCATGTATGCCGAAGGTACAACAAGCCCCCAGCACACAATTAAGGGCAGATTCCTACCATACAAACTCCTTCCACCATTACCACTTTAAATCAATGAAGAGGACATGGTATCTGGGGTTACCCTTCAAGGAAATATTGTGCACATGTTTAAACGGTCAGTTTACAATACTAGTATATTAAAAGCAAAAAGAATTTGCTAATTTTGTTAATTTTGATGGATTTGTGATAATTCCCTTAGTCCTGCTGGATAATAATAAGAGTCTTTTAATGAGTAATTAGAAGCTATGATTGATACAACACTCTTGGTGACAGTTTTAATAGACACTACAAGAGTAAGAACAATTATTAGCTGTCTGCAGGCATTATTGTAGTTAACATTGGCAATATCAAAGCACAGCTGCTTACCTTAAAGTTTATGGAACACTTCTAGACATGTATATGGAAGTGCAAAGTTAATGGAACAACGTAAAAATTAAAACTTATGTAACCTTTTAATCTACAATCCTCATGATGGGTTGTAGATGCTATTAAAGTATAATATTGATAAATGTTTACTACAGCCATTTTTTTCATCCAAAGTATAGGTAATTTAAGGTTAAGTGTTTGTTTTAAATACACTCAATAATCTCTATAATTCAAATTTCAACCATTCATTTTATATATATATATATATATATAATAGCTTTAATAGCTAGATTGCACTTAATGGACAGGGCTCCACTTCCACAATTGAATTAAAAAATGAAAAACATTGTGTTTATGGCACCAGCTTTTCTGGCGAACAGTTTCTATTTTCAAATCACAGCCAGTCTAAATATCTGGTAGTCCTCTCAAAATCGCTAGTGTATCCCACATTGATATATAGGAGAATAAACGTTAGTTCTTGTGAATCACCTTTAACGAAAAGCAGATTCCATCCTGTTTTACACAGAGTTATCAATTACATAGTCAGGGAAATAAGACTTTTAGTGGATAGACCTTGAAACCTGTGTCACTCAAAAATGACTAATCTTTGATGTAATTAAAAATGTAATTTATTCTCTGATTTCTTTCAAACATTTACAAATAATTTTTAAACATAACCTGAGGCATCAAATATGCTTTCCTAATTTAATAGTAATACATTTATTTACACTATTCTGCTTATGTTTTCATGTTTAAATAAATAAAATAAATGTAACCCTTTAAAATAAAATAATAACATTACCAACATATGATATTTATATTACGCAATTGATGTACCATGCAAATAAATTCTATAGTACAAACTCTGGTGCAAATGCAATGCCAAATCCAATAATTACATGACTATTGGGGGGTGGGGGGGGGCATGTAATACTGTGTATTATATTTGTTATATTATTTTTATATTAAACAATGAAAACTAACTATATGATTTGTAATGAACCAAGCTGATAATTCAAAAAATCATTATGTAAATTGCAGGTGCTGACTTGACCTGTGATCTCATTTAGTAAGTTGTCTACAGAACTCATCAATTGCATTGTGTTCAAGCTGAGGTGGCCCCAAGCGGGGGGATACACATTTCTAATCAGGTGTCTAGTCAACTGGGCCCCTGTTAAATTGGAAGTGCTGGGAGGAAGTGAGTATAGGTCACTTCCTGCTAACTTGCAGAAAGCCACACAGGCTTAGAGGGGGTAGAAAAAGGAGGAGGGAAAGTAGACTGAAAGACAATGCACTAGCTCTCGATTCCCATCAGTTAATCAATGTATCACTATGGGGAAAGTGCTGTGCGTTCTCTAAAAAGGAAGTGTTTACATTAAAAAGCCTGCAGGAACAGGATATAGACACCAGAACAACAACATTAAGCCGCATTAACAACTACATTAGTTGTCCTGGTGGCTATAGTGTCCCTTTAATGTCTTCTCTTCTCTAGAGGGAGCTGATTGGCTTTGAAGCATTTAAATTTGGATTAAATGTTAATTATGCAGATTTTTTTCCCCCAATATGTACCTAAACTCACTATCGCCAAGATAAATTTGCATTATTATAATTATTAATTTGTATCTCCTAAACCAAATGGGTTTAAATTAATTAAACTGATTTAATTGCATATACTCTAGATGGATTTGGATAAAACTTCCCTGTGATGTGAACTGCAACATAGGTGATATTTGTAAGAGGAACTGGACAAGGACAGTTCTTCTACATCTGGCAGGGATAACGAGAATGAAACAATCTTTTCCCATAGTATGAATAAATATTCACAACAAAGTAGAATAAGGTTAATGAGTTAAGAATTATGTATTCAGACATAGGGGAAAGTAATTCAAAAAGACCAATTGCATAGAATTGAATGCAAAGAAGTGCTTAAGTTACAAAATGACACTTTTTCTCCTTAACAATGTGTTTAAATTTAAATATGCTTATACAGAGACATTTTGAGGACGCACTCCTTTTACAGTTTAGTCTGTGCTGCTTCCCTTAGGGGACAAAATGCAAAATAAAAATAAGGTAGAATTTATTTTAGAGCTTGAGATAACTTGGAAACAAACCAATGGTGTTTGTTCAATAAGCAGTGAATTGTGATTTTTTAAAATTAATTTCCAAACCTATTACCATAAACTATACTTTGTTTAAAACATTAAATTCCCAAATTTTTTTACCAGCACAGCTGTTTTCACAAACTCATTATTATGGATAAAACTTTACAAGGAAAGTGTAAAGGAACTTAACATGTATAGCTTGGAGGAAAGACGAGATAGGGGGGATATGATAGAAACATTTAAATACATAAAGGGAATCAACACAGTAAAGGAGGAGACTATATTTAAAAGAAGAAAAACTACCACAACAAGAGGACATAGTCTTAAATTAGAGGAGCAAAGGTTTAAAAATAATATCAGGAAGTATTACTTTACTGAGAGGGTAGTGGATGCATGGCATAGCCTACCAGCTGAAGTGGTAGAGGTTAACACAGTAAAGGATAGGCATAAGGCTATCCTCACTATAAGTTTAGGCCAGGGACTCATAAAAGTATTTAGAAAATTGGGCAGATTATATGGGCCGAATGGTTCTTATCTGCCGTCACATTCTATGTTTCTATGTTTCTATGGACATGTTTTATTAAATTCAGATTTCTTTACAGCACAATTCACTACTAGGATTCTGTCATTTGTGTAGTGCTTAGTAGACTTGTGCATTGTTGGCAAATTTGGTTTGGCCAGCCATTTTTTCCAAGAATGAAATTTATTTAGGGACCTCTGACACTTGTTCGTGATGGTTTAGCCTGTCTGAACATTGTCCATGGAAAATATTTGGGGAAACTAGTAGGACAAATAAAAAAGTTGTTATAATGGGCTAATCAGGCTATACTGCAAACTATAGACAACTATCTATAGACTATAGATATCATGTATATATTTTGCAGTACAGCGATAGGCACATTTTCCCAACATTCGACTAAAGTGCCAAAAAAGGAACCAATTAAAACAAACTATATATTTATGAAATGTATAACATGCAAATGTACTTTTTATTTTTTATTTTAATTTTATTGCTCCTCCTTTTTTCTCTCTGTTAGTATTGTCTCACTTGATGTTTGAATAAAATCAACATTTAGTGGTTGATTGCTAGACTTCAATCCTCATTTTTTGGTGCTATGGGTGGAACTCTGAATAAAAAAGCAAACAAACATGCCTGTCCATGACGCTAGTCATTTGCTCAGTTATACGTCCATTTAGCGATTGTGAGACTCAGAATTCATTTGTACCGCTGAATGGCCTAAATTCAGGCTAATTACATTTTGGTAAAAACTGAATGCATTAGTCTAGTGCTTAGATAATAACTCAACATTAAAGACTTAGAGCTCTTAAAACAATGGTATATTACTCAGGTAGTGAATACAACAGTGTTTAACTCCTCCAAAGTACAAAACTTTGCTGCTACATTCTGTCACAGAGTGAAGGAGACTGTCATGTCACTGATGTTTAATAGTCAGTTCGTGTTGTAGTAACACTTTATATCCTCGTACATTAATAATATATTAAATATATCAGTATTTACTATATGCAATCATTTTGCATAGTGACATTTTAAAGTTCATTTTTATGCCATCAGGGTATTGCACTTACCCACAAGCAAGATGTTTGACCATTTATATTTTGCTGCTTTTGTCACTGCTACTGTTCATTATAAACATTTTATTTCAAAATCTGTAGTATATTGTTAGATAAAGAATACTAGGTTGTGTTTAAAATGCTTTATGTCCCATTATGGTCTAAAGGATTAATGAAAACATGAAAATAAAAATTGTGTATATTTAAATAATTATATTTTGATTGGTCTGCAAATAGACTTCTTCATAAAAGCGTATCAATTAAACCGTTAATAGCTCCCGACTGATTCCTCTATTGCAACTGTCATTAGTCTAATATTATCCTTACCTTTTGTGTCACTTTACCCCACTCCCTCTAGCATGTACGCTCATTGAGTAGGGTCCTCAACACCTCTGTTCCTGTGTGTCCAACTTGTCTGGTTACAACTACATGTTTGTTCATCCACCCATTGTAAAGCGCTGCGGAATTTGTAGGCGCTATATAAATAATAACATAATAAGAATAAGAATAGCAAGGGTTAATATCTGTATCTTTTTAATAATCTTTTTTCTGTTAATGAAAGAATTATGATTTTTTTTAATGTTTTATTATATTAAACAAAATATACATATACATTAAAGGGTCGGTGTCTATGCATCACAACAACTACGGCACACTTCCCTAGAATCTACAGTGGTTTAACAATCTTTGCAAAATAAGATCACACCAATATATTTACAGCCTATACTCTATTGGCTTATATAAAGAGCTAGCACACAAATTTAAAAAAAGCAACATGTTGAATGTTTCTCTGGTGATCAGTATATTGCCTCATTCAATGAGCAACAGCTGACATATAAAGAGATTTTCAATTGACATATAAATGACGATTGGTCAATTTAAACTTCCCTTTTTTTAGATCAAAATATAATTTTAAATCCTGCTCAGGAAAACAACTCATCTCTCCCAAATCTTCCTTTTTGGAATTATTTTCCTGACCAACACCTCTAATCAATGCTGGAAATTCCTGGTGAACTTAAACATGTTGAATTATTTAGTTCACATACCATACCAGTCAGTTAAGCACAGTGTTTACAATACCGAAGAACATAAAAACTACACCTGGATAATCAATATTCTAATAAACTATATAAATGAGTTACTTGTAGAGGTAACAAACAGTCTTTGAACTACAGCGGCATGATTCATAGATCTAATTAGGTTTGTGTTTTTGCTAAATTAAGTTATAGAGCTCAATCAAACATCAACACTTGTCAGTCCCCAAGGAAAGAGTGTTGTACTAAAGAATTCTATAGAAGGCCTTCTCTTTTTCTCATTCCCACTGTTAAGCATTTTTGACTGACCTTAGGATTGTGACCATAGCCTCTCAGTCTCAACCAGTGGCAAATGGATGGAGGAAGCATCATCATCATTCAATCTATAAAAAGAGTGTGTTGGGAAGATCAGACAATAGGTGAAGCTTTAGAAAGTTATTCCAGGATTTACCATATTCTCTGTTTCCTGTTCTTTGTGTGATACTCATTCTGTTATAGTTATGCAGCTTGATGGCCAGGACCTACCCCGTCGAACAGGTTGTTTTGCAAACTCAATAAGTGTTTATTTGATCCGAGCGGTGTTGATTTCCTAAATTAAGTTATTTCAGGAGAGGGGTTCCAAATGGACACAAACACGTTAAAGGCAGTGTTAGATTGTCCCCTACAAATTGGATTGAGGCCATTTTGGAGATTAGTGGGTTTTACCAACTTATTATTCTTTGTTGTCTTTCTTTGTCTGCATTCTTATTTATTTATAAAATATTTTACCAGGATGGATACATTGAGATTTCTCTCGCTTTCAAGTATGTCCTGGGTCCACAAAACATTGCATTGTTACAATAGGATATATTACAAAAATACAATATGCAAACTATATATATATATTTACATATATATATATATATATATATATATATATATATATATAAAAAAGTGTACAGTACCTTGCACTCAGGCTGCCAGTGGATTCCAAAATTATCCAAAAAAACGGGTGCAATACCAGGGCTGTTTATCCATATACCAAAAAGATGTGGCTGCACTCACGGATGTTTCTTAAAACTTAGCTTTTATTCAATCCATAAAACCGATCGACGTTTCAGTCCAACATGTGGACTTTCATCAGGATCATAATGACTTTCAAACATGATCCTGATGAAAGTCCACATGTTGGACTGAAACGTCGATCAGTTTTATGGATTGAATAAAAGCTAAGTTTTAAGAAACATCCGTGAGTGCAGCCACATCTTTTTGGTATATATATATATATATATATATATATATATATATATATATATATATATATATATTTACTTATTTAATTTATTTATTAAACAGATTTGGGATTTTTGTACAATTAGTGGAGAACGTACAATATACACAGACAAATACAAGCGATAGAGAGAGAGCCCTGCCCGTAAGCTGATAACTAGCAATTGAAGCTCTTTTATACAAAGTGCTTAGCTAGATAGCCTGTGAGCTTACAATCTAAAGAATACCATGGGGATTTGAGACAAAAAGTACATACACACATATATAAATATAATACATAACCGGTAATAAATATATTCAACCATAGCAGGTGCATTCTGTGCTGAGGTATATTGCCATAGATCTCTTAAAAGATTTTAGATTGAATTAAGATTTGACTGTGTCCCTGAGGTTATTCCATAATTTCGATGCTCTGTAGAAAAATGAGGATCGAGCCACTTTATTATTGTATTGCAATATGCTAAATATTGTGCTTGTACTGGATCGGAGGTTATAGGAGGTGGGAACAGCTGGGGAGAGCATTCTACTCAGGTACGGAGGGAGCTTCCCAGAAATGCTCTTATGCACAAGGCTAGAAAGATGAAGAGTGCTTTGGGATTCCAGCGACAGCCAGTTTAGCTCTTTTAACCCCTTAAGACCGCAGGACGTACTATGCCGTCCTTATTTGGGCGGCTCTAAACGCCGCAGGACGGCATAGTACGTCCTGGGCGGTCTTACCCCCCACGTGGCCGGCGGCACATGGCCGCTGCAGATCGCGGTCTGGGGGCATGCCTGGCCACCCAGGCAGCCCCCCTGTGCCTGGGGACCGCGGTCTGCAGCTTCCGATCGCAGTGACAGGCTGTCACTGCGATCGGTATTTACAATGTGTCAGCCGATTTTAAAATCGGCTGACACATGGAGCCGCGGCATTTTCAATCTGCAGATCGCGGTCGGGGGACATGCCTGGCCCCCCAGGCAGTCCCCCTGCGGTCAGTGACCGCGATCTGCAGAGTCTGATCGCAGTGAGAGGCTGTCACTGCGATCTGAATGCAGAGACAGCCTCTCCCTGCGATCTGATTGCAGTGACAGCCTGTCACTGCGATCAGAGTTACTATGTGTCAGCCTATTGGCTGACCCATAGTAACTGCAGGCAGGATCCCCCTGCAGATCACGGTGGGGGGCATGCCTGGCCACCCAGGCACTCCCCCTGTGGCCAATTACCGTGATCTGCAGGAGGTGATCACAGTGACAGCCTGTCACTGTGATCACTGATCCTGTGTGTCAGCCAGTGATGTAAAATCACTGGGTGACACTGTCTCTGCCCCTCTCCTGTAATAAAAATAAAATATTAGTTAAAAAAATAAATAAATTACAGTTACACATCAAATATACTTAGATCATTTATATATATATTATACATATGATCTAAGTATATATATATATATATATATATATAAATATATATATATATATATATATATATATATATATATATATACACACACACATTTACACATACACTAAGTGTATTTTAATATTTATATATATATATAATTATATATATATATATATATATATATATATATATTAATATCAAAATACACGTAGAAGGATATTGATTAAATATATACATAATTCTAATTATATATATATATTTTATAATAAAAAAAATATAAATACGTTAAAAAAAATAAATAAAAAAATAAAAAAATAATTAAAAATATATATGTGTGTAATTTCGTTCTAACTGTATTTTGATATCAATATATATATATATTGATATCAAAATACACGTAGAACGAAATAATATATATGTATATACCTAAGTATATACGTATACATCACTATATGTATACCTATATATAAATAAAAATAATTGTAAAAAAATTATATACATATATATATACATATATATATCCACACACGTAAATATATAATAATTTTACATATATATTTATGTAATAATTTTACATAATTAGGTATCCTAATTAATTACAATTAGCGGGACCTGCCTAACAACCCAGGCCGAAAGTATAGGGAATTTAATTTGCTAGCACTATATTTAACCCTATAACTTTCCAAGACACTATAAAACCTGTACATGGGGGGTACTGTTTTACTCGGGAGACATCGCTGAACACAAATATTTGTGTTTCAAAACCGTAAAATGTATTACAACAATGATATCGTCAGGGAAAGTGAAATTTATTGCATTTTTCGCACACAAACGGCACTTACACTGACAATATTTTTGCTGTAATACTTTTTACTGTTTTGAAACACAAATATTTGTGTTCAGCAAAGTCTCCTGAGTATAACAGTACCCCTCAGGTTTTAGGGTGTTTTCAAAAGTTACAGAGTCAAACATAAGGCTTGCGTTTCAGTTTTTTCACAATGAAATTCGCCAGATTGGTTACGTTGGCTTTGAGACCGTATAGTAGCCCAGAAATAAGAATTACCTCCATAATGGCATACCATTTGCAAAAGTAGACAACCCAAGGTATTGCAAATGGGGTATGTTCAGTCTTTTTTAGTAGCCACTTAGTCACAAACACTGGCCAAAATTGGCTTTCAAATTCGTTTTTTGCATTTTTCACACACAAACAAATATTAACGTTAACTTTGGCTAGTGTTTGTGACCAAGTGGCTACTAAAAACGACTGGACATACCCCATTTGCAATACCTTGGGTTGTCTACTTTTGCAAATGGTATGCCATCATGGGGGTAATTCTCATTCCTGGGCTACCATACAGTCTCAAAGGCAACGTAACCAAACTGGCAAATTTCAATGTGAAAAAACTGAAAAGTGTAACATGCTTTATTTGACCCTGTAACTTCCCAAAACACCATAAAACCTGTACATAGGGGGTACTGTTTTACACTTGAGACATCGCTGAATACAAATATGTGTATTTTATTGCAGTAAAAGCAAACAGTATTATGACATTCACAGTTAGAATGTCACATAGAACTAAGAAAATGTAAAAAAATCTTATTTTCTCTCATTTTTTTATATTGTATTCATATTAAGTTATGTTCCATACCTAAATATTTGATGTTAAATGAAAGCCCTGTTTCCCCTGAATAAAATGATATATAATAAGTGTGGGTGCATTTAATATGAAAGAGGTGAATTACGGTTGGACAGACATATAGCGCAAATGCCAGGTTTTGTTTACGTTTTTTTTGGATCACAACTTGTACATTTGGCTGCGGTCTTAAGGGGTTAACATGCCACAGTGGTGGGTAAAGTAATTACATTCTAGTACAAAGCGGCAGAATGAATTATATAACGTATTAAGTTTATTAAGGTGGGTTTGCGGTGCGGGTGCATTCAATACATCCCTATAATCAATGACCAGCATTAGCATTTGTTGCACTATCTGTTTCCTTACTGAAGGGCTTAGGCAGTATTTGTTTTTGTACAGTGCACATAGTTTTGTGTAAAGTTTTGAAGAGATTTTTTCAATGTGAACGCAAAAGGCTAGTTTGGGGTGTAGCAACATACCTAGATATTTAAAAGAGCAGACTGCTGTCAGTGTGCTACTTGAATTTGTTCTGATACACAGTTGTTGATTTTGTAGTATACGTAATTTGGTACAGCTCCAAAGATCATAACAGGTCGCAGGACAGCATGCTTCAACTGCTGAGCTCTGCTACTTATAAGAGATATATTTTTTTTTATTGTCTAGCTCAGTTGTAAATAGTTTGTTTTGGTTTTGATCTAATGCCACTGTTCACAAGTACTCTATAATATACTCTGCATATATTTGAATCCTGACACATTTATTTCGAAAAGTTTGTAGAACGAGCCTGGGCACGCATGGTGGTATCCCAAAAAGCATACATTTTGGTTTAACTCATGAGCCTCTATGAAGGCTGATTTCTACCAGCGTGTCTGTTTCCATCTTGGTTAACTACATTTACTTCGGAGAACATAAATGACATTTTACTTAAATGTGTGTTTATTTTTCAATGTTCTCCTAGAGTAAGAGGCACACATAGAACTACATGTTATTTACTAGCAAAGGTTGATACTAATAAAGACAAAGTTTATGATGATAGGTGCAACATTCGGCACCATAATGACCCAATGCTTTGCTCCAAAAATAATATTTTTTGTGGTGGTCATTGTAAGATAGTAAGAAGATCACCAATGACCTGGTCCCTTCTATGCTGCAGTCAAAACTGTATTTCAGTATGATACAGTGATTGTCCGGTAGAAAGCTTAAGAACTAAAATAAATCTAGGTTTTCAAAAGAATAAAAAAAAATGCTCAGATTTCCAATGAAGCAAAAGGAATGAAAAAATAGCATTTTTTAGGCTGTTGTCAAGAATTTGTCAACTCTGTATATTTATACAGTATATCATACTTTACTAAAATTAGATTCTAAATAACAACTGGTGAAATCTCATCTAGCATGAATAAATCATTGTCACATTTTAGAGCAGTGAATTTGTATACATTTTGAAAACTTGCATTCATTAGATAAGATAGCAGAATATGTGCATTGATTGAGCACAATGTAGATAGACCATATCCTTTTTGATGCCATGTGGGTGAGTAAATCAGTAAGCTCCTCACTTCTTTTTTTGCCAGAAGGATCAAGCCATCTGTTTCTTTCTCAAATTACACTAAAATAAAAAGGTTGCTTGCCCTTCTGGCACTGGAAATCTTAGACTCATACACTTATTTGGAAGCCGAATCAACCTCTTCTTTTCTGGCACTAGGACAGTTTATCCCTCTTAGTATTGTTGGTATGCCCAGCACAGTGCTTTGTAAAGTACACATATGTTGTAGATAGGAGAAGTGAATTTCATTTTTAAGAGTGCACCTGAAAGAATTTTAGATCTTATTAAAGAGCCTTAAAAGAACATTGAAAGCACCCTGACTACTACAGTATGCTGTGTTGGTTAAGGTGCCAGGAGTGCACTTGTGATCTGCCAATGTGAGAAGAGAAAAAGTTTGCTAATGGTTTAACATCTTATTTGGGGTTCAACAGGCTTCAGTCTCTGCCACTTCTCTTCCTGTATACAGATGCAGAAGCTTCTACTAGAATAAAACCCATGAATAATAAATGAAATATTTTCAAACAAATATCAGAAAAAATATAAGGAAGCCAATAATACCTGTAAAATGGGAATTACATGGGTTAAACTAGAAAATGAGAAAGTGATAGCCAACTCCAAAAGTTTTTTAAATACTTACATTCTAAAAAATAAAATAAAAGTGTAGGTTCACTGAGCCCGGAAATAGATGTAAGTAAATAAAATCAGGAAACGGCTTAAATTGTAAACAATTACTTTTTTCCATTATATGTCAAGGAGGAACCTATGGCAAGAGCTATGCAAATCATTGCTGCAAAGAAACTTGCAGAAATATAGTGATTTGATGACTCAGGACAAGGTGCTGCAGCAACTTAAGAAAAAAATGTAAGCAAACCTAAAGGGCCTAATAGGATTCCTCCTCGAGTACTTAAGGAGATAAGTATGGAATAAACTGTACCCCTGTTTTTAATATTTCAGGATTCTTTTAAATCAGAAATTGTACTGGGGAATTGTCAAAGACATATGTGATTCCTATATTTAAAGAGGTTAAAAATCTTTGACTGGAAAATATAAACCGCTGAGCTTAATTTCTGTGGCTGGGAAAGTATGTGAAGGGTAAATACAGGATAGGTTTCAGTAATTTTTTGGGAATCAAATATCAGCATGGTTTTATAAAACATGGGTCATGTGAAATTAACTTGCATTTTACAAAGACGTAAGTAGAAGTATAGATCAGGGTGTTGCAGTAGATGTGATCAACTTGGATTTTGCCAGGGTGTTCAATACAGTTCCACACAACAGGTTAGTGTTGAAACAAAAAAAAATTGGTCTAGATACAAAAATTCTTGTTCTTGGGTTAAACTTAAAAATAGGGTACAGAAAGTTGTCATAAAAGGTAAATTTTGAAGCTGGACAAAAGTGGTGTCCCTTAGGGTTCTGTTTTGGGTCCATTCAACATATTTACAAGTGATCTTGAAATAGGCTTTTGTAAGTTATGTTTCAGTGTTTACAGATGACACAAAACTAGATAAGGTAATACAATATGTCAAAAAGAAGAAAAATCATATAATAAAGAGGAAGTGGAGAGACTCACTTAAACAAAATGAAATGTGTGAACTGTCAGACTTTATTTTTTTATTATATTAACAAGTTTGATTTACACATAAAAAAAACAACACAATTTCCTCACCAATTAAATGTCAAGGCGAGTTATACATAAGAATAAAAATAACAATAGAAAGTAGGCACACAACACTCTGAAAGACACCTGTTCACTAGTGTTCTTCTTGATAAGATGCATTTATTGAAATTGAATAGTGTGTATCTCTACTAAACTATTAGCTTAGCTGGGAAGTATAGATCACGTTGGAACTCAATCATCATTACAATATAACAGCTTATTGCTAAGACATCAAATATCCCCAAGAAACAATGTTTTCTATAGTCACCACTAGAAAATAGACACACAATTAATTACAAGGTAAATAAAATTTCTAGAAATATATGGTGATATCAAGATGCTAAACTGGTTGTCTGGGCAAACTTAGACCACTGATAGGTAGTACAGAGTATCAATTAAGAGTGTTTCTTGATAGTTTGGCTAGAATATAGATATAGTATAATAGTTGTGAGCACACTTTAGATTCACTGAAGCTATATCGACTTGATGATAGAAATGTCTATCTACAGAGACAAAGAAAAGTCTTAGAATCCTAAATGGCACATATTACCTCGGAGCCTTAGGCTCCTATATGCCCAGCTATTAAACTTGACTTAATGAAAAATTAAATTCATATATATAACATCCCTAATATACCCCATCAAAATAACATTAAAAAAGGGGGAAATAACGCTCATTGTGCATTTCAAGGCCGAACAATCTGCCTTCATCTGGTACTATAGGTGACAAAACCTTGTTTGAAAAGTCTTGTTTGAAGATACTCTGTTTAGTTTTTTATTCAGCCAAAAAAGTCAAAATAACCTAAAACGTATTTATAAAAAAAAAATCTAAAACAAATTTGTAAAAAAAAAAAAAACACTTTAAGTACTTATGGTAATTCTCCTTTCAACACTAAATTATTTTTCTATTAAAAAAAGGCTTTTTATGCATCAGAAATATAGGCAATATAGGCATTGAAATTTGAGCCCCTATACATTAAGTTTGCTCTAATCGTAAACCCTTTTTTTCTGGTGTTGCAGCAGAGATACAGTGGGAATAAATAGCATTTTGTCATACATTTGTTGTGACTCTAGACAAAAGTAGCATTGGCTCTAGTAGATTTATCTGTTTATGTTAATCTGAGCAAATGTAATATATCTTCGAAGCACTCCCAATCTGACAGATATGCATATTTATAGATTGATTTTAATCCAGGATAAATTGCAGATAAGCCTTAAAATGATCTTAAAAAAGGTAATTTGGTTCACTAAAGCATTGGTTCTTGACCCTAAGTGACAGAGCTACAAATGACTTAAACATTAGTTTGGTGATCCAATTTAAAGGTGTAAAATTAGATCACCGACCCCCTCTTCAACTGTAAAAGTCTAAGAGAATATTTATTTTTGCTATATATATATATATATATATATATATATATATATATATAGCGAAACAAAATATTCTCTTAGACATATATATATATTTATATATATATGCACACTGTATCACAGAATCTTGCCACTTGAATCAAGATTCTTGAGATATTCACCATTTGATTTATAAAGCATATCTCAAATGATAATGGTACAACATTTCTTATTGTCAAACAAAAATTAATTAAAGATTTTTTTTCTATGAAACACTTAAAAATGTTCTGATGCATCCAACTTCCTTCAAGAGTTACATTATTGATGAACTGAGCCCACATGTGTGAAATTAATTTGTCACCTTATCTCAATATATATATATTATTCTGGAAGGCCCCAAAGTTTGTTAAGATAGTTGATACACAGCAATGACATTGAAAAGCCATTCGGAGTAGATAAGTGTGGGCAGATGTAGAGAACAGCTTTAAGCTCCTGGGACATAAAAACCATGAGACAAAGAGGATAGCAACATCCAAGCATATACAGAGAGTCAGACATGTCCTGAAGTCCCAGCTCAATGGTAAGAACAAGATCCAAGCCATCAACACATAAGCCCGACCAGTCATCAGCTAACCAACTGGATAATTAACCTGGCCAAAAGAAGAACTGGTCACCATGGATGTCAACACCTGAAAACTACTCACTATTAATTATTATTATTATTATTATTATTATTTTTGGTATTTATATAGTGCCAACTAATTCCACAGTGCTTAATGGAGGATTCCACCTGAAATCCTGCACCCAGAGACTGTACACCAGCCAGAAGGAGTTTGGGACCTGAATGGAAAAAACAGAGCATCCACAAGTACGTCATGAACATGGCTGATTAACTGATAAGGGAATGCCTGAGAAAACAACAACAGTTTGAAGATGCAGAAAAGGACGAGGCTCCATAGCAAAACAAACTAAAGACCCCTCTCCATGGGGCTTACCACTGGCAGATAGTGGATGCGCCTCACATTATGAAATCTTAACAGTGGTTGGAAAATGCAGTACTGAAAAACAGCATTGAGGCACTAATACTAGCAGGACAGTAATAGGCACTCAATACTAGTTCAACAGAAGTGGAGGTCTACAACATCAGAGAAGACCCAAGGTGCAGACTGTGCAAAGAGGCTTCTGAGACAATCCAGGACATAGTAGCTGGGTTCAAGATGTTAGCATGAACAGAATGCACTGAGAGGCACAACCATGTTGCCGAGATTGTGTAGTGAAATATCTAAATATGGGCTGGATCTACCTAGGTCCAGATGGGAGATACCACAAAAGGTAGTTGAGAATTACAAGGTTATGATCCTGTGGGACATTCAAATCCAGACAGACAAACAAGTAGTTGCCAACCAACCTGACATAGTGGTGGTAGACAAAGAATGAAAGACTGCAGTGTTGGTGGATGTGGTGATACCCAGTGACCATAACACCAAGAAATAGAAATATGAAAAGATAGACAAATACATGGACTGGACAGGAGCTAGAAAGGATGTGGAAACGAAAGGCAGTAGTAGTCCCAATTGTGATATGAACACTGTGACTCCCAATGTAGGGAAGTGACTTCATCGGTTTCCAGGTAGGACATCTGAGATCACTGTCAAGATGAGTGCAGTTCTAAGAACATATATATGATATATATATATATATATATATATATATATATATATATATATATACATACACAAAGTAATACGGATGCACTTGCAGGTCTTGTTAAAGGTGAGAAAATGGTGTGTATAAGTTTATTAGTTTATTATTCCTGAAGCATTACATCAGGGTTTTCCAAAATAGTGTGTTTATCCAGATTTGACTCTTACTCTTGAGATTAAGAATAGCTGTTCTTAATATTTATATTATTCAGAGCTTCAGAAAAATTGGTAGAAAATATAATGTTCTAACAGAGTAAAATGTTTTAATGTCATTAGGGAATTAGTAGAAAAATATATATGAAATACAAAGCTATTTTCAGCAAGAGTAGTTAGCACAGTATTGTAGAAGTTATCCTAAACAATAATAAAAAAAAAGAACAGTCCATGCTAATTACAATATTTATGTCAATTCAGATTGGACTTCAGAATTATTCTTTGAAAATTGAATAGCTTCAGAGGTTGACAGCACTATCACAGCAAGATAAAACATAGTGATCAGTTGGGTAAAACAGATAGCTTGGTATACATAGTTTAGATGCCCCATACTCTGATACCAAATGCATAAAGATAAACTAATAAAAAAAAGAAATAGTATAGGAGTAGCTAGGGTGTGCTTCGAGGGGGCTGAAACCCTGCATGTGGGGTTATTTAGCCCTGTAGTTCTACAGTTGGTGGAGAGGGCAGGAGACTATCCGTATTTTAATGCGTTTTTTTTTTCATTTTCAATTTTACAGTAGGCAAGCAGTTCTTGGATGTTGGAATAGGGTGTCGGGTAACACAACTTTGCTGCAAACCCCTCTATTAGCTAGCATGGTGGAATACCATTGAATACCTGGCAGTACAGAATGTTCTTGTTTCTGGCTATGCTTTTATTGAGATCCCAAAGAGAACCAGCAGCACACTCCTCTTGAGTATAGAGTGGGGAACATAACATAAAAGGTCAAGGAGATGTCATGACATCCCCACCTCTCTGTTAGTGTAGCCTTCCCTTGGACTCATAGACATAGAAACATAGAAACATAGAATGTGATAGCAGATAAGAATCATTCAGCCCATCTAGTCTGCTGAATTTTCTAAATAATTTAATTAGTCCTTGGTTTTATCTTAAGTCTAGGATAGCCTTATGCCTATCCCACACATGTTTAAACTCCTTCACTGTGTTAACCTCTACCACTTCAGCTGGAAAGCTATTCCATGCGTCCACTACCCTCTCAGTAAAGTAATGCTTCCTGAACCTATTTTTAAACTTTACTTCCTGAACTTATTTTTAAACTTTACTTCCTGATGTTATTTTTAAACATTTGCCCCTCTAATTTAAGACTATGTCCTTTTGTTGTGGTAGTTTTTCTTCTTTTAAATATAGTCTCCTCCTTTACTTCAATCAACAGTGTTTCTGGAGCCTAGCAACTGAAAAGTATTTTACCCAAGACTAGCAATTACTGCTTTTATATTTGTCCTATTTGAATTCCTGATAAGCAAGAAAGATCACCGGACATACAAATATCTAATCTAGGCTAGTGAAGGCAAGGTAATATGCAAATATCCTAACGTTCTTTGAATGCTATTCACTTATGGCTGTGGAAAGACAAACATTTCATTAGCCTTTATGTTTTGGAGATTTTTGTTTTGGTTTTGTTTTGTTTTTAGCCATTTTTTTTTTCTAAACAATCACTAACAGAAATAAATATTCTGCCTTTTTGTTGACATTGACTTACCAACATCTCCCACTGGAACCACTCAGTAGAAATTCTCATGTTTATATAATTAAAATGCAATCAACATATAAATGCTTAATTTTCTACAAAGGGTAATTCAAACCTCTAGTGAATTGATCATTTTATGTAATTACATGTATCAATACCCAGATTACATGCTTTGCTGGTCCAAATGGCGTAAAATGTCACCAGTCTCATTGGAACTCATCAGGAGAGATTTTTATCTACTACAATCAAATGTATTGGTTTACACAATAATTAATCAAAAGCCTCATTCTGCAATCTGTTCAGTGATTTGTCCAAATATATCTTTGAGGTGATGAAAAAGCTATCATCTACAACAGCTCAAGCTTTATTTATAATTATGGGGTTGAAGTATCTGCTGTGAAAATCAGAAAGTAATATTTTACAAGTGCTGGTATTAGTAGTTTTAACATTTTTATTTATAAAAAAATTATTTATAAGTGCTAACCAATTTCAGAGCAGTATCCAAAAGACAAGTATATACGCTGAGTATATACGCACAGGAACAGAGTGTGTTGAGCTTACATTCTAGAGGGAATGGGGTAAAGTGACACAGGTGGTAAGGGTTGCTATAATAGTTTACAATTAAGGCATTCATTCAGTTAACACAGTTGCAGGGGAGAAAGCAAGGTGGGTTATCAAGTTGTGGGGAGGGAAGCCATTAACAGTTTAATAATTTGCTACATTTACAAGGAGAAACAAACAATAATCATGCCACATAGAAAAACCTAAAATTTGCTTGTCATAAACTGTAATTTTCTTTCCTAATCTTCATAAATACATAAGGATGATATAGTATGGGCAACATCAATGTGACAACATAAATTATAATTAACCCCTTAAAACTGGAGGGCGTACTATTACGCCATATTCTAAGCAGCTCTAAACGCCGCAGGGCGTAATAGTACGCCCTCCGTTTTTTTTTACTTACCCGGTCGCCGGCGATCCCACGCCGGCGATCACGGTTGGGGGGACTCACCTGGGATCCCAGGGAGTCCCCCGCAGCGGATCCTTCCTTCTGCACCACCCCCGGCCATGTGAGAGTGAGGTCCTTGTGAGGACCTCACAATCACATGGCCAGGTTAGCTGGCTGCTGCATTGCCAGCATGGGGACTGCCTGTAATGACAGGTAGTCCCCCTGCTGGCTGAAAATAAAATAAAAGAAAGTTAAAAGTGTAAAAAAAAAAATTATATACTTAGATCATATATATATACATATATATGATCTAAGTATATATATATATATATACACATATACACACATACACTGTCTAGGTGTATTTTACTATTAATATATATATAATTATATATATATATATTAATATCAAATTACACGTAGACTGATACTGATTAAATATATATATATATATATATATATATATATATATATATATAATTATTGTTATATATATATATTTATATATAATATAAAAAATATGTAAATACATTAAAAAATAAAATTGAAAAAATTATTAAAAATAAATAATTAAAAAATATATAGATGTGTGTTATTTCATTCTAACTGTATTGTGATATTAATATATATATATTTATATCAAAATACACATAGAACAAAATAATATATATAGCTATATACATAAATATATACGTATATATCACTATATATATACCTATATATAAATAAAAACATAAAATATATATATATATATATATACATGTAATATTTTTACATAATTAGGTATCTTAATTAATTACAATTAGCAGGACCTGCCTGACAACCCATGCCGAAAGTATAGGGAATTTAATTTGCTAGCACTATATTTAACCCTATAACTTTCCAAGACACCATAAAACCTGTACATGGGGGGTACTGTTTTACTGGGGAGACGTCGCTGAACACAAATATTAGTGTTTCAAAACAGTAAAATGTATTACAACAATGATATCGCCAGTTTTTTGAATTTTTCACAAACAGAATTTACACTGATGATATTATTGCTGTGATACTTTTTACTGTTTTGAAACATAAATATTTGTGTTCAGCGAAGTCTCCGAGTACAACAGTACCCCTCATGTACAGGTTTTATGGTGTTTTCAAAAGTTACAGCGTCAAATATAAGGTTTCATTATTTGTGTTCAGCGAAGTCTCCTGAGTACAACAGTACCCCTCATGTACAGGTTTTATGGTGTTTTCAAAAGTTACAGCGGAAAAGATAAGGTTTCTTTTTTTTCACATTAAAATTCGCCAGATTAGTTACGTTGCTTTTGAGACCCTATGGTAGCGCAAGAATGACAATTACCCCCATGATGGCATACCATTTGCAATAGTAGACAACCCAAGGTGTTGCAAATGGGGTATGTCCAGTCTTTTTTAGTAGCCACTTAGTCACAAACACTGGCCAAAATTGGCGTTTTTTTGCATTTTTCACACGCAAACAAATACTAACGCTAACTTTGGCCAGTGTTTGTGACCAAATGGCTACTAAAAAAGACTGGACATACCCCATTTGCAATACCTTGGGTTGTCTACTATTGCAAATGGTATGCCATTATGGGTGTAAATTTAATTCCTGGGCTACTATACAGTCTCAAAGGCAACGTAACCAATCTGGCAAATTTTTATTTCAAATGTAACATGCTATATTTGACCCTGTAACTTCCCAAAACACCATAAAACCTGTACATAGGGGGTACTGTTTTACACGTGAGACTTTGCTTAATACAAATATGTGTATTTTATTGCAGTAAAAGCAAACAGTATTATGACATTGACAGTTAAAATGTCATGTAGAACTAAACAAATAACAACATTTCTTATTTTCTCCCATTTTATTCATATTAAATTATGTTACATAGCTAAATATTTGATATTAAATGAAAGCCCTGTTTCCCCTGAATAAAATGCCTATCTCTCTAGGCACCGTGAGCAAGAAGAAGAAATTATACAAAACACTCTCAAAATTAACAGAAGTATCTGGAAAACCAACAACTCTACTATTTTGTATAAATGGACTCACATAAAGCACACAATGTTCTAGTGACTCCACGAAAGGCAGGTTATTATTTACTAAGGACTTTTCTTTTGCTTATGTATAACATGAGTATACACGGCTTGCTTGATGAGACGGATGTGTAATAAAGACATTTAAAAAACAAAAACCTAAAAAAAAAATGATATTTCAAAGTATCAAATTTTCAGCAATAAACAGCAAATCATATGGAATGTTTATATTGATTGCTTCTCTTCTAAGACTTTTCCCCCTAGATACGCTGTATAAATAACCTCATATATGCTTCCATTACTTTGTAGACTTGATACTGAACTGTGAGCAATTCACAGCTTTCTTTGTCCCTTACCCACATATAAATGTGATTGAGAACATTATTGTTTATAATAAATCACCCTCAGCATTTTTCGTTGGTTCCTGTTAGTTTTGCAACTCCCTTATCTTCCTGTAAGCAACTTAATTGACTTGCACTGGGTATTCTTTACTTGGCACAGAATGATGGATTATAATTGTAGCTGAAAAGCTCTACCAAGTACTTCAACATCAGTACTGTTATTTTTCTTTGAGCAATTTTAATGGTGTGTAGATAAATGAATCTGTTAATAGAATATAGTAAGAAATATAGTTAAGAAAAAAAAAATACCAAGATTCTGTTAAGCTGTCGGCTAGCTGATTCACACTTGACCTCGGTTATTGCCGAAAAATAATCTAGCATTCAGTCTGTTATGTTAGAAAGTCATGCCACAGGCTGTTATAGATTTTACCCTATGGCTCAGAGAATGACTAGAAACTGTTAACTACATGAATGATTTTCCATCGTAGATACCGATTTGGCAGTGCTAAAATGCACACATTTTACAACCCTAAAATGAAAGAAAATTATGTTTTTTATGTTCTTACCTTGTATCACTTTTCTGTGATCCATACATTTTGGGTCACCTTAGTATCAACTCGAAAAATTCTCCAGAGTTGCTTTGTCACAATAAAATGTTTGTCTAGCTATAGCATACCAGTTTGAAATTCCCAGTTTTTGCACAAAACAAAGTGAATTGTAGTTATGCTGAATATTTTTTTGTGGCCTTTCTACTTATAGGATTGCAAATTAATGTTACTTTAAATGACAATAACAGTGTGTCACAGGGTTCTTAACAATAATAGTGTGTCACATGGTTCTTACCCTCACGTACTGGGAACGGAGAAACCTAGAAATAGAGGTTCTAATATAGACGTATTATTGGGCCTTAGAGTGGCCGGAGTTAACGTTATATAAAGATAGAGACAACAAACTGGGTCAGGATTCCAGAACTACTCATAGTCAATATACAAGCCAAGGATACTAGAAAAAGTCAAAAAGTCAAATACAAGCCAAAGTCAATTTTAATATATTAGACACTAAGTGTGCATCAAGACAAAAACCACAGTAGGGCAATTAAAAAGGACTCAAACAAGCATTATATAGACTTGCATATGTTCTTGCATGTCATCTCTGCAACTCCAAAAAGTATGAAAATGCGTTGGCCTAGATGACATGGTCACTTGAAGGGCAGATGTGACGTTTTGCAAATGTAAAGTATACAAGGAAACACCGTTCAAGTGTGCAGCATCCGAATTTATACTAGGAGTCTGAAGTTGTGGCTTAGCGGTGGATTTGACCTGCGCGAACCTAGTGGAGGAGCGATTTGCCAGTGAAAAAAAGTATTTCCACATTTGCAATTTTATGTTTCAAGCCATGTTACTTGAATAGGTAAGTAACATTACACATTGAATTAATATATTATAATTGTACATCCATATCTAATTATTTTATATTATATTTCAATGGAAATTCAAATTTTATGTGTAATAGTTTATTCATTATTTTCGTAATAGAAAGAAATCCTATAATCCAACATGATTTTGTCTATGTTAAATATATAACAGTGTTTCAATATATATTGCCACCAAAATAATGCTGCAAATATTATATTATTAGCAAGTGTAATTGTATATATTAGCAGGTAGTTGACATTTTGCAGGGTGTGTAGTTTCTAAATTGCCACTATTCATTGTAGTTCTTATCTGTGCAGTTGTTTTTTTTCTAATAAATAATAAAAAGAATAAATAAAGTTAATGCATCCAAAAAAAAAAAAAACAATTTCAAAAGGGAAATAAATAGCATCTCATTTTATCATTTAACATATGAATGACAAAACTTTTTGTATGAATGTAGATTTAACACTTGGAAATGTTCATCCTGTTGATACAACAATTTATAAGCAGTTATCTCCAAAGATTGCCTTGCATGACATCCACTAAAGAAACAAAGCAGCTTCTCGGTGCAATTTTCCACCAGTTATTTTCAGCTACCAGATAACTGTAAATCATTCTAAGCCTAATTTATTTTCGAGTTATAATTCTACTTTAAATATTATGATATGGGAAGATTGTTTCAACAGGCATTTGAAAAGCAGTCCATGGAATTTCAAATATCAATGTTCAGAATCTACATTTGTGCATTTGTGAACTCTTGGGTATTGGGTTAACATCCATTGAATTAGAGGAAAGAAAGACTTAAATATATGTCTAACAAATACAAAGATCAGCTTGATTAATCACACACATATACTTAAAGGTACACTATAATCGCCAAAACAACTTTAACTTAATGAAGCTGTTTTGGTGTATAGATCATGTCCCTGCAGTCCCACTGCTCAATTCTCTGCCATTTAGGAGTTAAATCATGTTTGTTTCTGCTTTGTTTCTGCTTATGCAGCCCTAGTCATACCTCCCCTGGCTTTAAAAGTTTTTATCTATTACTCTCTAAATTTAACTTAAATTACATACAGGATGCTCCAGCAGGGTCTATCAAGCTTTTAACAGATCAGGAGATTAGAAATTCTAAATTAAACAGAATTTGCAATAGAGGAAGTGTAAATATTTGATGACTCATTGCAAGTGTTTAGGAAAGCTGTGCAAGTCACAGGCAGGGAGGTGTACCTAGGCTGCATAAAAAAAGGTGATTTAACTCCAAATGAGCAGTGAGACTGCAGGGGCATGATCTATACACCAAAACTGCTTCATTAACTTAAAGTTGTTTTGGTGACTAGAGTGTCTCTTTAAGTGTGTCACAGTGTAATTCAGCATAAGTGTTATGTTAGTGTATCCCTCGTATATATTTGTGTATATTGTTAATTTATTTTGAAAATTAGGATGCATGCTGAACCAGATAAAGAGTCTGGATTATTTGTTCATAATAGTTTAACTATCTGCTTTTTAACAGATATTTTTAAAACTGAATTTTATTATAAATCGTGTGATGACATTTTCATTCCTAGAAGTACATTTTGTGTCAATCTATTTTTAAATGTAATAAAAGCTAACATTTAGTTCAAGAGATGAAGTCCTGGAGAAGCAATTCAGGCTAAAACCATCTGAAACCTATACAATGCAAGTAACAATCCAGTAAAAACAACTACAACACTATACAAAGATCTTCTAATAATATATTATTTTTAAAGATAAACTAGAATTATCCACTTTTGGCTTGGAAGAATGATAAGGTTTTGGATCTCTGATGACAGTATCAGTGTGTGATATGTTATGAATGTTTTATGTATTTTCTATATTTACTTACACATTATCCATGCATACAGGCTGGGAGAGGTCAATGATTTTGTCTGTGTATATTTTGGGCAGCTTAAATTTTATGTGATATTTTGATAATAGATACTCTTCAAAAGAAACCTGTCTGTTCATAAGTTAAATACATGTAAGGACATACAAAAGTAGATTGCCAGCCAACATATCTTTGATGACATACACCTACTCAGAGATTGTTGCAGACCACATACACCCCTTCATGACAATGGTGTTCTCTGACAGAAGTGGCCTCTTTCAGAAGGTTCATTCACCTTGCCACACTGTACAAATTGCTTAGGATTGGTTTGAGGAACTTAACAAGGGGTTAAGGTATTGCCTTGGCCTCCAAATTCTCCAATCTCAATCTACTTGTTCTTCTGTGGGATTTGCTGAAACAACAAATTTGATCCATGGAGACCCCACCTCACAACTTGCAGGACTGGAAGGATCTGCTGCTAATGCCTTTGTGCCAGGTACCACAGAAAAGATTCAGAGTCCATGTCTGAACACATCAGAGCTGTTTTAGCAGCACAAGGGAGACCTACATGGGGGACCTACATAATATTAAGCAGGTGGTTTAATGTTGTGGCTAATCAGTGTATATATATATATTTATTTATTTATGAAATATTTTACCAGGATGGTGACATTGAGATTTCTCTCTTTTTCAAGTATGTCCTGGGTCCACAAAACATTGCATTGTTACAATAGAATACAATATTACAAAAATGCAATATACAAACAATATATACATATATATATATATACATGCACACAGATATAAATGTAATATATAACAGGTGATAAATATATTCAGCCATGACAGGTGCATTCTGTGCTGAGGTATATTGCCATAGATCTTTTAAAATATTTTAGATAGAATGAAGATTTGAGGGGGGCGTGGCCTGACCGCGGAGCTGAATGGACGTGCACTGATCCGGCTCCCTGCAATCCACTGGGCAATCCACACTAATCCACGGCAATAATCAATAATGGGGAACCCCAAAAAGACCCAAGGCACCCACCGCACCCCGGGGAAACCCAACAGCCAAAAACTGGGAACTTTAACAGGCTACTTCACGGAGTCGGCGGAACGAGAACCGGAGGCCGCAAATAACAAAATGGCGTCGACGGACACCCAAGCATATCTGGACTCCACTTCTCAAAGCCCAACGGCGTCGGATACCTCAGAGAGATACCACGATCACCCCAGAGACCTGGAACTCAGAGAGCTAATTAAAAACTTACCCTCCAAAGCAGACATTGCGTCCATGATTAACAAAATGGAGTCCTCTTTTCAAGCAAAATTGGACGCGATCAACTCCAACCTGCAACAAATAAATCACAGGGTTACAGATCTAGAGGAGGAAAAAGATGCCCAGCAAGCTCAAATGGTACATTTTTCCTCATTAATAGACTCCCAAATGCTTTATATGACTGACATGCAAAGGCAATTGGATGACCTCGACAACAGGGGACGTAGGAATAACCTAAGGGTGAGAGGGCTCCCCGAATCCCAAGGGGAAGACCTCACTAACACACTTACTGACCTGTTTAATTTAATACTGGGAAAAGACCCCAGCAACTCATTCATCATAGACAGGGCACACAGATCTCTCAAACCGAGAGGCCCTGCAACTGAGCTCCCACGTGATGTCATTTGCAGACTGCACTACTACACTGAAAAAGAAAATATACTGAAAGCACTGCGTGACACCAACCCACCACTACTATACAGAGAGCATGCGGTGCAAATCTTCCCTGACCTGTCATGGCTCACACTGCAAGCAAGGAGAGCTCTGAAGCCGATTACGGAACATCTCCGCAACCGAGATATTCGATACAGGTGGGGATTCCCCTTCGCCCTCATAGTCACCCACAAAGGTACTACGCACTCAATTACATCACATCTAGACGTCCCGCCGTTTTTGAGAGCTTTAGACCTCCCAGAGACGCAAATCATGGACTGGTATGGTCCCCACCCGCACCAGGACTTACCGCACCGCACTAGGGGAATCACGCCACTGAAGAAACGCAGAACGGACCCAAGATTCACCTCCCCACTGAGGACACCAAGACGGGAGAAGTGATAAAACGTTAAACACAGAAATGGCTCCACTGCTGTTCCCTTAAAGATACAAACGCTGTACTCCCCCCCCTTTTTTCCCCCCCTAATCCCCTTTCTCTCCCCCTCCCTCCCCCCCCCATGTCCACCACAAACATTATCAGGTCTTACCCCACCTGGCCAACAAGGGTCGAGGACAACTCTACCAGCAACTACTACAAACCCATGGAAACTACATGACGTCTGGTGCAACACCTCACAGAATTCAAAGAGGCCCATAGGACTCAAATCCACGTGAATAGCTTGAACTTGATATTCTTGCTCACCTTGCCACACGGACATGAGATCTCCTTATCCCCACGGGGACAGGTCGTATGCTTATGTTCTTAACTTTTTTGCACTGTTACTTACCAAGATCTTCCCTGCTTGGGAAGGACAGAGGGGGAGGGGGGCTGGGGCTGACCGCAGGAGAAAATGGAAATATTATTACCCATATGGCAGCAAATGGGAGACTCAATGTCTTGTAGTTATTAAGTCTTTCCAAGCACAAATTGGTATTGAACTCAAAGTATGGTAATTCTCACCTTGACAACCTCTTGTTAAGGTAACTTCCTCCCACTAGCCCTTCCCCAGAGCACTCAGCGGCTCCCAGTCCTCTCTCCCTTATGTCCGTCACTTAACCCGTGAGCCTTACCTCTGCTCCCGGGCACTTGACCTAGAGATTCGATAGCACCACTTTGCAGACATAAATCATCATCTCACTTTAGAAAAAAAGGAAAAAAAAAAAAAAAAAAAAAAAGCTTCCATTACAGACGTTTCAGATAACGCACCGCTAGATATTAACAACCTAAGTCCCCACTATGAGACGTTATATATACTCTCTTTTTTATTTATATGATTATTTCTCGTAAGCTCAATGCTATATACTCGTCCCTGGTAACCTTAACCCGCCACTATAAATCACCACTACTCCCTTCCTCTGCCCTCTTACCTTTCCTCCCTCCACCCCCCCCCCCCTATAAAAATCAATTACTCATAAACCGACAAGACTTTTTGTCAAGTCAGCCGTTATTCAAACCACTCTATTTAGCAGACAAAGCCCATTAGGATTGCAATCAGTCCAACCACCCCGAGAAACCAGTCCCCACCTCCCGCACAGAGAGTGGAGACGCAAAACACCTTATAGGTATTAGTGTAAGACCAAAGTGGAAGTTACAATAACTGTTTCTTATATACTGTTTAATCAATTCTAGACCTTCTACTTAAACCCCTGTCTGGTCCCCAGGTGTTAACCATCACAGGACAGATCAGGGCGGGAGCGACACCCAGATCAGGCACACTAGCTGGAGACCGTGAGGCTCCTGCCCGACAAAAGTCCAGGAGTGGTCCGCTCTCACTCCGCCCCGTCCCTTCTGTAGGGGGTAGGAGGTGAGCGGCACTCCTCTGTTTTGAACTGTTATATTCTGTTTTAACTGTTTCCTTTTTTACATTAATTGATACACCCATTGTACTATTACTTTAACAAATTCAGATACTATTTGGTATTGTAAATTCTATTGTTTTATTTCCGTATACACTGCTAGTCGTGGCCATCAAACTGCAACGCAGTGCCACAACTTACTAAGCACCCCGACTGTAACGTAACCTACCGACACCATTGTCACAACTCAAACGACATGACAACTATACGCTTCCTAACACAAAATGTAAAAGGCCTCAACACCCCTGAAAAAAGGTCCCTAGCTTTACAAGATTTCCACAGACATAGAGCAGAGATCATATTTTTGCAAGAAACCCATTTCAGGAAAGATTCAGCCCCGAAATTACGTAATAAGCACTACCCGGTGGGATATTTCAGCCACTACATTGGAGCCAAAGCCAGAGGAGTGGGAATCCTGATTGGTAATCGGGTCCCATTCACACTCCACAAAAAAGAAATAGACGATGCAGGCCGTTACATTTTTCTCGCAGGGACCATAGGCAACACTAAAATAACACTAGCTAACCTCTATCTCCCCAATAAGAAACAGAACCGCACACTGACCAAGATTTTAAGGAAATTATCTGACTTCCAAGAAGGCCAACTTATAGTAGGAGGTGACATGAACATCTCGATTGACGGGTCTCTAGACACTACAGCACCCTCTAGCACATACCTAGAAACCATAAGACACAAAATGAGACAAACATTATCTGACGCACAACTATTCGACTGTTGGCGGATTCTGCACCCATCCCGTAAGGACTATTCTTTTTACTCACCCCCTACAGGCACTTACACACGCATAGACATGCTATTTACACATCACAGATTCCTACCATTGATAGTCTCAGCCTCATATGGAGGGATCACCTGGTCAGATCACGCCCACCTAATTCTTGACATGACTATTCCTTCTTTACCCCAGACCAAAGGTCAATGGAAACTGAACGACCTCTTGTTAAATGTGCCCGAATTAAATGCGAAACTCCTTGAAACAGCAAAGACATACTTCCTTACCAACACAGTTCCTGACACACCACATACAGTAATCTGGGAAGCCCATAAAAGTGTACTGCGGGGAGAACTTATTAAATTAGCATCCATCCAAAAACGGAAGAGGGAAGCCAAGATCCAAACATTAACCACTGCCATTAAAGATTTAGAGAATCAACACACTACAGACAACAATCTGGTAACATATAAAAACTTAATCACCAAAAGGACGGAACTAACCACCCTCTTACACTTACACTCGAAACGGAAAATTCAACTAACCAAACATTCATACTACACTCGAGGAGGCAAATGTGGCAGACTACTGGCACAATCACTCAAACCAGAAAGACAAACGACCTTTATACAAGGCATAAAGAAACAAGACGGAACTTTAACCCACATCCTCCCTGAAATCACTACAGGCTTTAAAGACTTTTATACACAACTCTATAACCTCAGGGAAACCCCCCCCTCTCACGCCGAGATTCAGGCCTATCTACAAAAAAGGATCAAACATACACTTCCAAAAAATCTCGGCTCATTTCTTGACGACCCGATCACACAAGATGAGTTCTTTCAAGCTGTAAAACACACACATTTAGGTAAAAGCCCAGGCCCAGACGGCCTCACTATTAAATATTACAAACAACTAGCTCCGGTACTAGCCTCCCCATTCCTTAACGCCTATAATTCAATATCGCCTGCTGCACCTTTACCTTTACACACCCTTGAAGCCACAATTGCTCTCATTCCTAAACCAGGGAAGGATCCCCTCCAATGTAGTAGTTACAGACCCATATCATTAATAAATGTTGATGTCAAAATTTTCACTAAAATCCTCGCAACAAGACTCAAGAATCTTCTCCCAAACTTAATCCATTCTGATCAGGCAGGCTTTGTCCCAGGCAGAGAGGCAAAAAATAACACCACGAAAATTCTAAATCTAATACATTGGGCACAGCAAGATGTCTCTCAAAGTGCTCTTCTAGCAATAGACGCCGAGAAGGCTTTTGATAGAGTGGATTGGTCTTTTATGTTAACAACACTCAGAGAATTAGGCTTCGGACCTAGGTGGCTTGACTGGATGTCAGCTATATATTCTACACCAACAGCGAGACTGCGTATTAATGGTCAGCTTTCCACCCCCTTCAAGATAACCAATGGCACAAGGCAGGGATGCCCTCTCTCACCCCTACTCTTCGTCCTAACCCTAGAGCCATTTTTACAGGGTATAAGAGACAACCCACTAATTCAAGGTATAGAAATAAACAAACTAGAATACAAAGTGTCGGCCTTTGCCGATGATATCCTCTTCTCAATCAAAAATCCACTGCACTCCATCCCAAATATTCTCCAGGAAATGCAACTATATGGGGAACTATCCAACTTTAAAGCCAATCTCACGAAATGTGAACTACTTCCAATACAAGTCACACAAACTGGAGAGAACCAGCTCAAAAATAAATTCCACTTCTCCTGGGCGGCGACCTCAGTAAAATATTTAGGCATACAAGTCCCCCGTCACCTTTCCCAAGCTTACCATCTAAATTTCCCTCCATTGCTCACAAACATACATAAGGATCTGTCCAAATGGCGAAACTTACAGCATGGTTGGTTCAACAGACTGAATGTTCTAAAAATGAATGTTCTTCCACGCATTCTTTACCTCATACAAGCTTTACCTATACTCATCCCTAGAAAGTTTTTTGTAAGCCTCAAAAGAACCTTCTCATCCTACCTTTGGAAAGACGCACACCCTAGGCTAGCATACTCCCTCCTCACAAGAACTAGACGAGATGGGGGCATTGGCCTTCCTGATATAGAAACATATCATACAGCTACTCATTTAGTGAGAATATATGAATGGTCAAAACAAATCCCCTCCCACCAATGGGTCTCAATAGAAGAAGCATCTTTGAAAGCCCGCATCTGCACGATCCCCTGGCACGACAATGGGCAACACCTATTATCCCATAAACAACACCCTACTATTACAGCAACGCTTAAAACATGGTCAATGGGATCTACCCGCTCTGGATTAGCCCCATTTCCCTCACCCCTATATCCTATAACTCATAATCCGCTCCTACCGATAGACATTCCACGTTGGACGCACCAAATACACAAAACATCCCCATACTTACCACTACAGGCTATCACCCAAAACGAGACACTCAAGGGCATGCAAGACATTCTACCTGACTCCACACTCACAAGTACGCACCACCTTTTCCACAGTCAAATCTGTCATTTTGTCCGACACCTCTCACTTCTGCCTAAAGGAGCTAGGGATCTCACACAATTCGAAAGTCTCTGTCAAACACACCCACTGAAGAAGAAAACCTTGTCGACTATGTATAAATTACTAAAATCTGAACAAACTACCACACTCCCTACTTATGTCAACAAATGGTCGTCAGAACTAAATATTTCCTTATCAGACTCCCAGTGGCGACAAATTATCAGTAGGATACACACCACGTCCCAAAATTTAACAACTCAAGAAAGCAATTACAAAAGACTGACTCGCTGGCACTACACCCCGTCCAAACTTAGTCTTATGCACCTAGGCTCCACAGATAAATGCTGGAGATGTGCACTCCCCAATGCACACTCATCACATATGTGGTGGTCTTGCCCAGTAATCTCTAAATTCTGGCAACGAATCCATGCACTAACTCAACTTATTACGGACGTAAAGTATCCCCATGCTCCAGAATATGTACTGTTTCTACTACCACCCCCAAACAGCCACACGAAGAAACTAGGCCTTACTTTGCTCACACATCTACTGACAGCGGCAAACCTTATGATCCCTATACACTGGAAAAATGCTGAAGCCCCTACCATCAGAGAATGGATCCACAAAGTGGAAAATATCAGACAGATGGAGGAAATCTCGGCAGCCTACCGCAGGAACATGCCAACACACACGCAGACATGGGAAAAATGGGTCACATTCTTAGCTAAAGGACCCACCACACTATGATCTAACGCATAACCAAATGCAAACTGGGGATTCATGCACAAAACTAACAAGTCGACTGCCAATCGCCCCTTTTAGAAGTCTAACTATTCTAACTGTATAGGTGTTACTTACTTGTTTGATTGACATATTATCTTTAAATACAGTCTTCGGTACTTCTATTTCCACTTGTGCAATGTATGTTTCAATATCAAATGTACACTGGATATATATGTGACACATCTTTACACTTCCGACTAGACTTACCAAATGTATCATCTCATGTGTAACTTTCTAAAATGTAATGTACAACCTTTTGTTTCCAAATAAAAACATTTTAAAAAAAAAAAAAAAAAAAAAAAAAAAAAGAATGAAGATTTGACTGTGTCCCTGAGGTTATTCCATAATTGCGATGCTCTGTAGGAAAATGAGGATCGAGACACTTTATTTTTGTTTTGCGGTATGCTAAATATTATGCTAGTACTGGATCGGAGGTTATAGGAGGTGGGAACAGCTGGGGAGAGCATTCTTCTCCAGTAGGGTGGGAGCTTCCCAGAAATGCTCTTATGCACAAGGCTAGAAAGATGAAGATTGCAGCGATAGCCAGTTTAGCTCTTTTAACATATCACAGTGGTGGGTAAAGTAATTACATTCTAGTACAAAGTGGCAGAATGAATTATATAACATATTAAGTTTATTAAGGTGGGTTTGCAGTGTGGTTGCATACACTACATCCCAATAATCAATGACGGGCATTAGCATTTGTTTCCTTACTGTACGACTTAGGCAGGATTTGTTTCTCTAGATGGGACCTAATTTTGGGTAAAGTTTAGGAGAGTTTTTTTTTTAGTGTGAAGGCCAAAGAATAGATTGGGGTCTAGCAACATACCTATATGTATGGTAGGCAATATTTTGCATAAATAACTTAGACCACTCAATAAACACAGACACAGTTTATTTTAATTTTTTCAATGGGCTAGGCCATGGTGTTTATTAAAAGCTTGAACAGGGGCATATCAACATAACTTGATAACGGTAACATATTCACATAAACGTTTTCACTTTACTTCCAAAACTTGTAACTTTCACCATCACTTAATTGTTAGTCAGTCATAGCTAACCTGACTGCCATACAACCATTTAACACATATCCTTCCTCAGAATCTGAACCTGAGGATGACTTTGCCCCAAACCTTTCTAATACCACAACATTAATTATAAAGAAAGTTAGCAAATAGGGGAGGGAGGGCGAGGGTCCATCCGTGCTTCTCCTGTCCTGCAATCAGCTGACAGGGATTGTGCTCATGCTGCCATCTTTTATTCTTACCTGGCTTTCCGCACTTCGCTGGCTAGGGGCCAGCAAGCAATCCTCAGCCAGCTCTTGTCCCCAGCAACAGCGTGTCACTAAATCTGCCCAGCTACTTGTCCCACTCTGCCCAACAACCTAACAAGGGGTCATGAACTCTTTCTAAACTTTTCCCTAACTGTACCAACAGGACAAATTAACACTCTATTGCCACCATACATATATGCCACAGTGCTTAAAGCCTGTGGCATCTTGATATTTAAAAGAGCAGATTGCTGTAAGTGTGCTATTTGAATTTGTTCTGATACACAGTTGTTGATTTTGTAGTTTACGTAATTAGGTACAGTTCCAAAGATCATTGTAACAGTTTTGTTAGTGTTTAGGAAGAGTTTGTTATCCACTATCCACTTTTCTACCTCTGTTAATTGGTTTTGGAGCACAGCCTCAAGCTGCGGTAGCTTGTGTTTACTAACATAGATTACAGTGTTGTCTGCATACATGTGTTGAGAATTTGCAGACCATTTATAAATAATGTGAATAGCAGGGGGCCGAGTATGTAGCTTTGGGGAACACCACACGTGACTGGAAAGCGCTATCAGAAATGGCCACATATTGCAATCAGTCTGAAACATAGAATTGAAACCAGGTTAGCGGACAGTCACCAATGCCTGAGTTTTTAAGTTTTTGCAAAAGAATGCCACCGTCTACCTTGTCAAAGACCTTGGCAAAATAAAGGAAAATAGCTCCAGTTAAGTCTCTTTGTTCCATGCCAATTTGTTTTGAATATTTTTATTGGTTGCGCAAAAGATCATGAGCAGGCACAATTTCAAGCGATAAATGTAGTATGTGGTTGCCTGCGCAGAGGCATATAACTCAGAATGAACAAGCTTTTCTGAGAATTTAATACGACGTGCAGTACGGTAATCATATATAAAAACAGTATTATAAAAGGCAGGCGTCTCAATGTAATGAATAATCCTTTCTATAAGCATTATGGCAGCGGCCCATTAAACGCAGAATAAGTATGTCGCAGGTTGAGTGCAATATCATCAGTGCTGTTAGTTTACAAATATATGTTAGTTTGCAAATATTTAGTTATATCTATAATTAGGCTGAGGCGTAATGGTTTACGTTGTACAATGCAATCGTCTGGCCATTTTAATAAGCAACCTTAGTTGACGTATGCATACTGGAGCTAATGCGGAGAGTCACTCAAGTATGTCAATGTAGCAGTGCCGTATAAGGCTGAGTGACTAAACAGTTAACAGTATACTTTAGCCCCTGTAAGAGCATTTTAACCTTTCTAAGCAATACAAATATGCAATTACTGCTGGTTACTAAGCAGCTTAAACTGTGTCTAAATGACAGAGTGGGAAAATGTTCGCATCAGTCATGAATTTAAAAAAGCGTAGAGACTAAAAACCTTAATATGCATCAAGAACTTATAGTAGGTGCGTTGGTCGCGCATTGCGCGTCTCATCTCTGGCTTACTATATTTAGGAATGCATAAACAAATATCAACTATAAGAAATCCCATGGGCATTACTGCGTCAGTAATTAAGATAACTGGCATAATAATTCGGGAATAATTTCAGTGGACCATGCGTGTTATGCATGTTGTGACATCCCAGGGTTTGTGTCCCAGGACATATAGGAAAGACAATAGTGTGAGTCTCTTCTCTGGAGATGGTTTAACAGCTCTGCTGCGTGGGGGATCCCTTATCCCATGATATATGGCTTCTCTGGTGGTCTTTTGCGCTTTGTGTTGACTGTTTGCCGCTTGGGCCCCCTAGTGTCCCGCAGGTATCGAACCCCCTCAGCACCCCCCAGGGCTTGCCCCTGCTGTGCATCAGAGAGTCTCTCAGTGTTGTGAGCACTCAGGGTCGGGCAGAGTCCGGCGGTCTCCCACCCCTGAAAAGTCCGCGGGTCCCCCCCTTCCCCTGCACCTCCCCAACTCCCGCTGACCTCTGCTGGAGCTCCAGTCCTCTGATGCCTCACCCTTCTCCGGCCACATGCTCGGCATCTGTGCGCGCCTCCCCAGCCACCGGTCCGCCGGGGGTCAGCACACCTCAGTACCGCAGGGCTCACAGAGTTGGGGGCGTCTGCCCCTGGACCACCACCAAATCCTGGGGCCCAGACCGGCTCCTTGTCCGGCAGTTCTCCGTCCCGAGTGGTTCCTCCATGAGGTCCGGTATCCTGGGGGTCCAGGCGACCCTGCGTGGCTCTCAGCCGCGTTTGTGCATCCGCCATCTTGGTTTCCCCTGGGAAGGGGCCTCGCGCTGCGCTGGCCTTTGTCTCCAGCCTTTGAAGGTCTGACTCATGGGCCGGGATTACCCCCACCGGCCAGGGGGGGGGAAGCGGGGCCGGGCCGGCGTCCACCTCTCTCCCTTCTACGCCCTATGTGCACCGCCGCCTCCTGTGTAGGCCTCGTGTCGGTCAGTCAGGCGTCGCGGTTGCAGCGGCCGCTTGTTCATCTCTTGGGCTCTCCGTATGTGCTGCCTCGGCTCCCGGTGCTCACAGGGAGTATTTTCCTGGGCCCTTTTGGGGCTTTTTCAGGACTATTGTGCCGTTCAGGATCGGAGCCGGCGTGGATGGCTGCCGCTCCGCTTGGTGGCCCGGCCCCGCCCCCCTCCATGCCAATTTGGATGTCATTGGAAACTTTTAAGAGGGCAGTCGAAGATGAGTGATTTGGACGAAAGCCTGATTGATCAGGGGTCAGATAATTTGATTGTTGATAATATTCACATAGTTGCGTGTGGACGTATTTTTCCAAGATTTTTTACAATACAGGGAACAATAATATTGGGCGATAGTATGATACCAAAGTATTGTCACCACTTTTATGGATAGGTACAACTTTTGCAGTCTTCCAAAGTTTGGGTATATATCCTGACACCAGGGATTCATTGATAAGGGTAGTGACAGGCTTAGCCATTGCTGGCGCACTGAGCTTCAGCAACATTGCTGGTATTTGATCTGGTCCACACTGGTTTTTCATTTTTAAATTATTATGTTTATTAATGACACTAACAGGCACAGGTCTAAAATTTTATTTCTCTATATGAGGATTTTGAAGATTTTGCAGGGCCTGATCTTTATTTGTCGTCTGAAAATGAGTGTCATTTGTTATCTTAGCAACCAGGGTGGTAGCACATCCAACAAAATAATTAATAAAGGCATTTGCTACATCTTGGGGGTGTTGATGTGTTTGGTCACTCATTTTGACAGTGGAGGTTTGGGAGTGGATTGTGGGGGTTTGTATGCTATTTATGATTTTCCAGAAGTTCTTGGGTTTGATAGGTTGTTAAAATTTTCACTGAAATATTAGGCCTTTGCCATTTTTGTTTGTTTTGTGCATGCATTTCACCGTTGTCTATAGGTACAGTGGTCATTCATGGAGCCAGTATGCTTGAACTTTGACCACAGTGAATCTCTAAACTGGTACAGTGTCTCTTTTAGTTGCACTTTACGCAGAGGGGCATGCAAATTCCAAACACGCAAGAGCTCGGACTAAAAAAATGCAATTACAGAGTCTAGATCTGATATTAGACCTAATCTGTGCCATGGTATGTTTTTGAGATCATTTTAAAAAGACTACAATTTTTGAAAGACCTGGTGATTATAATCTTTGGAGGGTATATAGTGACCTCTTTTTTGCGTATGCAGTACACTAGACAGTGGTCACTAAAACTGTTAGGGAGAAAACCAGCCTCCTGAATTCTGTCAGGACAACTGTAGAGAATCCAATCTAGCAAGGTATAGTTCTGACTTTTATTATTAATGCGAGTTGGGGAGGAAATTGGTTGTGTTACCTTCAAAGTCTTAAACAGCGTACATGATTTATTATTTTTAAGATTCAGCCAATCTATATTAAAATCTCCAAAAAACACCAATTATATATATAGAATTTTAAGGAAGTTTGTATACAGACAGTTATTTGGCAGTAACCCTATTTGGCTAGAACGTTCAGCATAGTTTGGTTTTATTAATTAACTAATACTTCGGTATGGAATATATCATGAGTTCAGGATTTATCCACTAAACTTGACAAGGGAATTTCATATTTTAGATGAATTGGGAAAGATATTAGACATTTTAAATTGAATTTAGAGATGTCTCGAATAGTTCGCCGGGAACTGTTCGCCGGCGAACATAGCTTGTTCGCGGTCGAAGCGGCGGGCGAACATATGCGATGTTCGGTCCGCCCCCTATTCGTCATCATTGAGTAAACTTTGACCCTGTACCTCACAGTCAGCAGACACATTCCAGCCAATCAGCAGCAGACCCTCCCTCCCAGACCCTCCCACCTCCATGACGAATAGGGGGCGGACCGAACATCGCATATGTTCGCCTGCCGCGGCGACCGCGAACAAGCTATGTTCGCTGGCGAACAGTTCCCGGCGAACTGTTCGGGACATCTCTAATTGAATTATTTTACTACTTCACCATGATTCACTGTTAAGAGAATAAATCACAATTAAGTAGTAAATCACATATAAGTTTACATTTTTCAAATTTAACCAAGAAAATAATTGCAAGGACAGAAACATAGAGACATAGAATTGTCCCATGTGATCTGCACATTTTTTTTTTATATAATTTCATTAGTCCCTGGCCTTATCTTATATCTATGATAGCCTTATGCCTGTAAAAATGGGAAAATGAAGAAGGAGTAATACAAGGTGCTGATAGTAGTATGGAACAACAGGTAAAAAAGGAGGGAAATTTGTCTTTGGCTTGCAAATACTATTTGTGCTAAACGAATGAAACACCATGAATGATTCTAAAAAATATAATTAATTAACTGGTCCAGCACAGACCTATTGCAAACCTGTGAAGTAAGAGCCAGATCATGATGCCGATTACATCCCCGATGCTGGGACTCACTGTCAGTAGTAAATTATTGGCCTCCCGATGTTGTGTTAATGATGCATTGCAGGATGAGGAGAGTATACATCTACTGCCCCAGGGTGTTTTCTAAACCTTACCCTCCATATCCCCTACATCTCTACAGGCTAATTGGAGAGGTCATGGAGACTTCTCAATCCTCCATTCTTGAAAGCTTTAGGTGATGAAAACATATGCAAGAAGGAATGAAAATTAATTTTTACATGTACACACAACAATATACCATGGAGGGAGACAAACAAAACTTTGATCTCTTAACTTTTTATGATTGAATTACTTATGAACCTAAGCAACAGTGCCTGTTATATACACGGGGTAACAGACACCTAACTTTCAAATCATAAGCACAATGCATTCAAACCTAAATGAGGATGTTATGTTATAATTTAATAATCTTGTTTTTAGATATTTTTAATTGTAATGGTTTAAAACATAGGAAAAAAATAACTGGCAGGTAAGCAAACAAAAGTAACTTAATAAATACATCTCCAGGGATTGCAGCCACAGTGAAATGCAATATTTAAAGAGCATTAGATAAGGTAGATTAATTATAGGTCACTAAGTGCATGAAGCAATCATCAATCTTATGAAGGTCATCTTGATCTTAACTCACAATCTCTGGAATGCTTACTGCCACAAAATCAAGAGAATCAAAATCTAGATGCAACAGTATTTACATCAGCCTAATGCTTTGTCTAGTGGTGACAATTAAAAATAATCCAATTTAGCTCAATGTAAACTTAAAGTGACACTCCAGGAACAAACAAAAAATGTCTACGCATTTTAAAAACTTTCGTCAAAATTATTATATTTATTTCCTGATTCTGGATAAATAAATACTTTGCAGCATTTTGCATATTAACCTAATTTTATCTTTCCACTCTTTTCCATTCTAAAATACTTTTTTCTTGATGATTATTGTTAAATAAGTACAAATATCTTTATGTCCCTCTCTACTAACCTATGTTTAATAACATAGTCTTATATGTCTTTTCAGAATTGCTTATGCCCTCCTAGAGTAACTTTTATCTCTCAAACCTTCCTCTTTCTCTCTCCTAAAGGGCCACACTCCTCTCTCATCCCCAGTTCTGCTACTTTCCCACCAGGTCTATTTGCAGTCTTGCTATTGTGTTTTTATACCCCACCTCCTCTAGATCGTAAGCTTGTTTGAGCAGGGTCCTCAACTACCTATTGTTCCTGTTAAAGTTTGTTCTTGTCTCATTTGGTAAATTCCCCTCTTATTGTAAAGTGCTGCAGAATAAGCATGACGCTATATAAATAATAACTAATAATATTAATAATAACATGTCAACTGAAAGTGCATAAAAGTATTCTCCGAGTTGTAGTTCAGCTAACACCTTTAATTAGAAGAATACTAGTCACTGAACTACAAGTTACAGAAACCACTGCGCTAGCAGAAGGAAGCTGTGTATAGAGAGCCACTCAGCCCCTTCTCTACACTTTAACTCTTGCAGTGCTGTGTAACCCATGTCTAAAAGTTCAAACTCCACGGACAAGAGTGAGAGATTTCTGATAGTTCAAGCTACTTCCTAAAGTAGGCATAACTCAAAGTTGATTATATATTGTGTGGACATTCATAGAGAAAATAACACTAAAAGAATGTATTTTATTATGTGTAGATTATTAATTTTACATCATGCATGAACACGTGGGTTTTGTCCTGCAGTATAGAAACATAGAGACATAGAATGTGACGGCAGATAAGAACCATTCGGTCCATCTAGTCTGCCCAATTTTCTAAATACTTTCATTAGTCCCTGGCCTTATATTATATCTAGGATAGCCTTATGCCTACCCCATGCTTGCTTAAACTCCATTTCATAAATATATAGTTCGTTTTGATCGGTTCCTTTTTTTGGCACTTATACCGAATGTTGGGAAAATGCGCCTATCACTGTACTGCATAATAATATTTACATGTCTATAGTTTGCAGTATAGCCTAATTAGCCCATTATAACACATTTTTTGTTTGTTTTTTTGTTCGTCCTACTAGGTTTCCCAAATATTTTCCATGGACAATGTTCAGACAAGCTAACCCATTACGAACAAGTGTCAGAGGTCCCTAAATAAATTGATTTTTTTTAAAAAAATGGCTGGCCAAACCACATTTTCCAACAATGCACAAGTCTACTAAGTACTAAACAAATCCTTGTAGTGAATTGTGCTGTAAAGAAATCTGAATTTATTAAAACATGTCCATAGAAACATAGAAACATAAAAACATAGAATGTGACGGCAGATAAGAACCATTCGGCCCATCTAGTCTGCCCAATTTTCTAAATACTTTTATTAGTCCCTGGCCTAAACTTATAGTGAGGATAGCCTTATGCCTATCCCACGCATGCTTAAACTCCTTTACTGTGTTAACCTCTACCACTGAAGCTGGAAGGCTATTCCATGCATCCACTACCCTCTCAGTAAAGTAATACTTCCTGATATTATTTAAACCTTTGTCCCTCTAATTTAAGACTATGTCCTCTTGTTGTGGTAGTTTTTCTTCTTTTAAATATAGTCTCCTCCTTTACTGTGTTGATTCCCTTTATGTATGTAAATGTTTCTATCATATCCCCCCGTCTCGTCTTTCCTCCAAGCTCCAACCTGTCTATGGCAGAATAACATTGTACAAAACATAAAAAGCCTTCAACCACTTCTTTTTTAGACTTACATTTACAATGCTGACTAAAGTACAGAGAATTACTTTACTATGAGCTATATCTACAAGACACTAAGTCCTTCAGAAGTTTGCCAGTATTGCCTATGTAATAGTGATCACAGGCAGTGATTTTTAAAGTGATCCTATCACGAAAATATGACATGGCAGCACTTAGTGTGTAATAAAATATTTGTTACATTATGCCACCCAAATAACATGCAAATGTAAAAAAAAGATAGATATTTGTATGCATAGACTACAAGTTTGGCCACTTCGCTAGCACAATATATGCATTAAATTTTAAAATTTATGTGAAGGGGACCATGGCCTCTATACTGTTCATGACAGGTTCTTTAACAATTCCATGTACTAAAACATTTATTAACCATCTTTCAGGGAAAACTTATTCATGCAAGAGGGATTACTTAACATATTTAAAAATTAATCCGATATCTGTTTGCCACAAATGTAGTATTGCATGTACCAGGTGGAAAAAAAAAACATGCTAAGTTTCCTTTGTTAATTAATTTAAGATATTTAAATTAACTGTTTTCAATATAAACTGTCTATCAGAGTCCTCAATTAGGCTGTTAATTATTAAATTGTGAGTTACATGGATTCAAGATAGACTACTGCAGTAAAGGTGTAGCAGGAGCAGGAGACCTGATCCCCGGCCTGATAGCCAGACCCTGTCCTGTTATGATTTTTGCAAGTTCTCAGTACCAAGAACAATGGTAGTTTTAAAAAACACACTTTTCTAACTTTGACATCCAAAATCTTACGCATCTACAACCGTCAAAAAACACCCAAGCTAAATAGTTTCTAAATTTTGTCCTGAGTTTAGAAATTCCCAATGTTAACATTTTCTTAGCTTTTTTTTGCAAGGTATAGGACTATAAGTACAAGTAGGACATTACTGTTTCAATATATATATTTTAAAAATGTATCCATAGTGACATTGTAACACTGTTATCTATCATAAATCTCTGAATCACATCTCACATGTACATATTTTTTTCAAAGTAGACAACCCAGGGTATGTCCAGTCTTTTTTAGAGCCACTTATTCACAAACACTGGCCAAAGTTAGCATTTATATTTGTGTGTTAAAAATGCAAAAAAAACCTACTATGAACACTAACTTTGGCCAGTGTTTGTGACTTAGTGGCTACTAAAAAGACTGAAAGGGACACTATAGTCACCAGAACAATTACAGCTTATTGAATTTGTTCTGGTGAGTAGAATCATTACCTTCAGGCTTTTTGCTGTAAACACTGTCTTTCTTAGCTTCTTATGAGACAGAATTCCAAGGTGGAGTAGGTAGCCAGCTTGGCTTTTTTGTATTAGGACATTTGGACATTGTACTTGGACATTTGTGTGTATGTATGTATATATATAAATATATATATATATATTAAAGTTGTAGATCTAGATTTTTTCTTACGAAGATCTGCAGTTTAACATTCAGAAAATGACAAAGTATTGCTAGAATTTTATAGATTTGAGAAAACTGATGGAACCTACAAATGTATCATGCTAAATTCCAGAATACAGCCATGCACTTATATATTTTGAGAACCTTCAAGAGAATAAATGTTGTGCAAAATATACGGAGGGCAAAGAAAATTGTTTCCAGCACTTTATTACACATATTACAAACATTTTCTTTTAAAAGCACTAACATTGCAATTCTTAACCTTACGAGACTAAACACGAAATTTGGTCACATTGCTCTTTTAGTGGGTAACATGGACATTTTTAATAAATCCTTTGAAAAATTTCCTATTTACCGTAATAGACGTATTTAAAAATAATTTTTTACTTAAAAGCTATACTTGAAATAAAGTGTTGCACTTCTTTTAAAGGTTATTGCACCATATCCACTGGCAAGCCCTAGAAGTAAAGTTATATGTCAATCATTGGTAATATGCCTGTGTCAGTTTAGTGGACATATGCAGGCTGTCGGCCATTTTGCCAGGTCATTTACAGATTCCCATTCTGTATTTACATGCAAATGTGAGAAAATAGTTGAAATGAGTGTTAATGCAATTCTTGGCTAGCAACTTCGAGCAGTAAACATGACAACACTTGTAGTGCCAAGTTTTTATTCTAAATTAACTAATTAAATAATTGTTTTCAAGTTTAAATTTATGCAAACATATTATCTGTGTGTATTTATGCAGAAAATGAAGAAAATACACAAATGAAAACTCAAATTTAAAACATAATAATTAGATGCATTTAAATAAGTTGGGTTAATACTTCAAAATACAGGCTGGTAATTGTTTTTTTTTTTTTTTAAATATATCTTTATTTGATTTTAAAAAAAGATTTTAAGTCAAAGAACATACATCATACTTTTTAAATATCAAAGAACATACATCATACCAAATACAAAAATATAAACAGTTACGACAGTAGTATTGACCTTCAAACCATTCAAGCTATATCATATAACTTCCGTCGAAGTACATTCTAAGTCCTGCATACATACAAACTGGGAGTAGACCGCAACATACAATAGGATCAGTTATACATACATAATCAAATTTTATCATTTAAACACTTCAGTGTATTCATCCAAAATAATTATTGTTATTGCTCATTATTTTCTAAGAATTTTAGACATTTCTTACCCATTTCATACTTCTGTACAATATCCCTCCTCTTAAAAAGCCCTATTTCATTTTTAATTTGAAGTATTAGTTGTTTCTCCCAGTGATTAACCTCAATTGTCACAGAGTTCTTCCATCCTCTTGCTATCAGAATCTTTGCTGCCATAAAAGAATTGCAGACCAAAAATTGTTGGTATATTAGTAAATCAGGCCATTGAAGATGTAAAAAGGCCGTTGTTGGGGATTTTTCTATCATAATTTTGTCCCAAACATACAGTTTTCTAAAGAGCTCATCCCATAAATTCTTAATTAATCTACAACTCCACCAAATATGAATAAAACTTCCCAAGTTGCTTCCACATCTCCAACATATTTTAGATTCATTGTGATCAATTCTATTTAGTCTCATTGGCACTAAATACCAGCGATAACAAACTTTATAATGTGTCTCAAACAGTGTAACATTGTGAACACTCCTTTTTAACTGTGTCAACATATTTCCCCACTTTATTGGGTCTATTTTTAGATTACATTCTTTTTCCCAACTTTTTATTTGTTTGGACCTTATATTTTTAGGGATTGCTCTTATCAGGGCATAGCAATTTGCCATATTTTTCCGAGAGCTATTGTTTCCAAAAATCTGTTTTATGAGGATACTACTGATTATATTACTCTTAGCAAGTGATTTATCTATAAAGGATTTTATTCTTAGATAACGAAAAACCTCAGCCTGAGGGAGACCAAATTCCTTAGTTAAAGTTAAAAAATCTTTGATTTTATCTCCTCTTAATATATCTTCCAAATTTTCAATTTTCATATCCTTCCAAGAATCTATTTTTAGGTCTGGCATTAGGGCTTCTAGTATTTCTATCTTCATAAACCCAAAAATATTTCCCAAGATTTTTAGTTTTTTTCTAATCTTATTCCAGTCATTCAGTAAATACTTTAGAATTACACTATTAATTTCTTGCCCGATCTTCTTGGGTTGCCAGATATATCTAAATAGTTCTTTTCCATTTAGGTCTTGAGTCTCTAAACCAAACCAGCCAGATTTTTCAGAATCTTTTTTGGTTAATAACTGTGTATGGAATATGATAGAGGCTTCATAGTGACCTACTATATTCGGAAAGTTCACCCCTCCATGCTCTACAGTATTTGTTAATTGATCTAAACTAATCCAGGGTTTTTTCCCCTTCCAGATAAAGTTTTTAATAAGCCTCTGTGTTATCTCCAGCCATGACAATGGGATTTTTAGAGGAACCATTCTAAAAAAGTATGTCCATCTAGGCACTATGTACGCATTTATTACATTTATCCTTCCCAGCCAACTAAGAAACAGGGGGTTCCATTTTTTTAACGATATCCCAGTGGACTTCAGAAGCCTAGTAAAATTAATCTCCACCATTTTGTCCAATTTATCTGATAATATTACCCCTAGATATTCAAAACTCCCCTTCGCATCCGTAAAGCAATATGTCTTCAAAAATTCATTTTTCCACTCTTTGCAACAGTTCTTAAATAACACAATTGTTTTATCTGAGTTTATTTTGTAGTTTGAGATAGTACTAAATATTTCTATTTCTTTTATCAAGTTGTCAATTGATCTGGTTGGGTCTATGAGGGTCAAGATGGTATCGTCTGCATACATACTTATTTTTAATTCTCTATCGGAGGTTGGTACTCCCCGGATATCTGGGTTTTCTCTTATTCTAATTGCAAAGGGCTCCATTGAAAGAATATATAGAATAGGTGAGAGTGGACACCCTTGCCGTGTGCCATTTTTCAATGGAAACCAATCTGAGCATAGATCTATGCCGACTACTCTCGCCATGGGATTTTGGTAAATAGAGCCTATTGCTGACAACATCCAACCATCTATGCCCATTGCCCTTAACACCCCCATCATGTATCCCCACCCGACCCTGTCAAAGGCCTTTTCTGCATCCAGTGACAGGGTCAGGAGGGGAATTCGTGTTCTATCACTCCAATCCAGAACATTGATCATTCTTCTTATATTAGTACTAGCCTGTCTAGTTGGGACAAACCCTATCTGGTCTCTATCTACCAGTTCCATAATTATCTTTTTCAACCTATCTGCCAATATAGATGAAAACAGTTTTGAATCGACGTTAATAAGTGAAATCGGACGATAGTTCTTTAAATCTTGCGGATCCTTATCTTTTTTATGAATAGGGATTATGTTTGCCTGTAATAATTCTTTAGGGCCTGTACCTTTCAATGAGATTTCATTATATTTTCTAGTCAAATATTCTACCAAAATATCTCCATATATCTTATAGAATCTATTGGTCAGACCGTCTGGGCCAGGGGTCTTATAGTTCACAAGTTTTTTAATAGCACCTGTAAATTCCCTAATTTGTAGAGGGGCATTAAGCATTATTTTTTGATCTTCAGAAACCCTGGGGAGATTAATTTCCCTCAGGTAATCATTTATAGCCTCTTCTTTTGATTGATTTGGTAAATTATACAATTTTTCATAGTATATTTGAAATGCCTTTGCTATTGTTTCTGGTTTTCTACAAATTATTGATTCATTTCTAATACTACTAATCCTATTTTTACCATTTTTTGTATTCTTAAGTTTTTTTGTTAACCATTTATTGATCCTATTACTATCATAGTAAAAATTGGATTTCATCCTCTCTAGATTTTTCTCTATTCGTTCTTTCTCCATTTTTTCTATTTTCATTTTAATCTCAGATAGTTGTTTAGATGATTCATTATTTAAAAATCTTTTATTTCTTCTGGCCAACAGATAGTATTCTATATATAGTTTTTCTCTAGTCAGACCTCTATCTCTTTGGATCCTTTTTTTAAGTTTAATCAGGTACCCCCGTACTACAGCTTTAAATGCACACCATATAGTGGTTATTGGGAGTTCTTCTGAGATATTTTCTTTAAAGTACAGTTGAATCAGTTCTCTAATTTGTAGTTGTTCTTTACTATTCTTCAAAATACTATCATCTAGACGCCATGTCGTATTAGGTCTATATTTTTTGACATCATTTATAGAAAAAATAATATAACTATGGTCTGACCAGACATTCTCTTCTATATATATGGTTTTTATTTGTTCTACTAAATTAGCTTCCCCCAACACATAATCTATTCTGGAGAGTGAGGAGTGTACCCTTGAGGTGTGCGTGTATTCTCTTTCCTCTGAATTAAATACTCTCCATATATCTAATAAGTTATTTTCTAGAAGTATATTTCTCAGGATCCTAGCTTGATTTATCAAATGTTTAGTTATGGGTTTATTATTTTTTGTTTTTTTATCTAGAACTGTATCCACCACACAATTAAAGTCTCCTGAGATGACTAATAATCCTGTTTTGACTTTATCTACTTTTTCCATGATCTCTTTAAGACATTTCGTTGGTTGTACGTTTGGGAGGTATACGTTTACCAAGGTGTAAACTATCTCGTCCAACTTACATATTAGTATCTGATACCGTCCTTCTATGTCTACATCTTCGTATATGATTTCTCTATTTATATTTTTTGAAAGGATTATAGCCACTCCTCTTTTCTTTTTCTTATTCAAGGCAGCTTGTGAAATTATCTCATATCCTTCATAGGTCCACCTATTCCTATCTTCTCGTTTCCAATGTGTCTCCTGCAACATCGCTAAATCTATTCCTTTTTTTTGAGCAATTCTCTCATCATAACTCTTTTATATGGGGTATTTAGCCCTTGTACATTTAATGAAATACACTTCATGCTAGTTATATTTTTCAAGTAACACCTATTCCTGCTGCCATCCCTCCCACATCATTCACACACGTCTGAGCTCTCATAAAACAGAGAAACTCATTCCCAATCATTCTTACTTGTTGTTTCAAGAGATAATAAATATTAATCATCTCTTCAACCTGTAAGCCTTGACAATATCTTATGTACCGTCTAGGGCTAAGGTCTGTTTCTGACCTTAAAGTGGTAGCTACTCAGGGGCAATCAGAACATTCTTATATATTTGTTTAAATATGCAGCCATTATTTCCCCCTCCCTCTTTTTCCCTTTGGTCACACTCAGTGAGACAGAGAAAGGGGAGAGAGGGGGGAGAAAAGAAGAACAAAGAGGAAAAATGGTTTCAATTTTTCAAAGTAGCTTTTTCTCTCCATTCTTACTGCTCTGGATAAATCTTGGTAAATTTGGATATCTTTGAATTTGTCATCTTCTGAAATTTTTTTACTTCTTATTGCATTTATTATTTGCTGCTTAGCTATCAGGGAATGAAGAGTAACAATCGTATCTCTAGGAAAAGCATTCTGGATTCCTTGGGGTTTCTTAATTCTATATATATTTTCCATACACACTGCCGGAACTTGAGGTTGTAGATTTAATGCTGCAAACAGACCGTTCAGATAGTCCTTGATTTTTTCATGCGAAATAGCTTCTGGGATATTTTTTATCCTTATGTTTTTAGCTCTCATTTTTTCTTCCATCATGTTTAGTCGATCTTCTAAATTTTTTAATTCCACCTTTGTTTTAATTTGTTCTTCTGTAATTAGATTATAGTGGTTAGTTATTTGTTCTTGAGTTTCTTCCACTTTAGCTATTTTTCTGTTAATTTCTTCCATTTGTCTTGTCATTTGAGCTGTACTGTTTTCTAATTCTTTCTTGAAAATTTCAGTTTGATTATCTAAACTTATCTTTATAAAGTCCTGGAAATTAGTTATTGAGCCTCTTTTATCTTCCAATGTTGATTCATCCAGAAAAGATAGATCTTCACTCTGTTTACTATGTGGTGAGAAGAAGTTTGAAACAGTTTTTTCATTTTTATTATCTTTTTTGACCTCCTTGGTTTTTTTTGAGATCTTTGGCATCGCCATCTTTACTTAATATTATATCAAGAAACCAATATGGAAATTCTGTATTCCTTTCTCTTCCTCTCTCCTTTTTCTTTCCACTTTATCCCTGAAAATTTCTCCCTTTCTTTCTCTTTCTTGGAACAATCAGTTCATTTGGTCAATTTCTATGGTCATAACCTTTTTTGGAGTGCTAAACCCCTTATTATGTTTTGGCCTTTATACTGTTTTTCTCTTCCAGTTGTATGATCCTATTATTTACAAGATTATTTACAAGATTATTTACAAGAGGTCCAGAGGTCCAAATAAGGTCCAATTAGAGGTCCAATGGTGCCAATCAGAAAAAATCAAACATTTTTGATTTCAAACCTATAAACTTACAGTTCCAGCGATTATATTTTAAGTGGTATCAGCCACTTCATCAAACAACAGAAATCCTTATAGTTGTTTACCAGGTGATTGATAAGCTAATAGCTTTTCTGCTCATCTATTATTTGAGCAATCGGTCGTTGCAATCAATTCTTGTGGTCATAAACTTTTCATAGTATTAAACCACTTATTATATTTTGACCTCTATACTGTTTTTCATCCAGTATTGTTATAATCCTGTTATTTAGGAGATTGTTTGCAAAAAGTCCCTTAGTATCAGCCAAAAAAAAAAGGGTTCAAATTCAGCTCCATATTCTTGCAATTCCAACAACAATTATATTTCAAAGAATAATATCGGCCACTTCTTCAGAGTAAACCAAACAAGAAAATCGTTGTAGTTATTTACCAGCTGATAGTCAAGTATACGGCCGGATAATCGATTATAACTACACACAGCAATCATGCCTTATATTTGTATATACCCCAAGTCCTCATCTCCTCATAGCTGCGTCCGCATTACTCCAGACTGGACTGCTGCTGCTTATCTTTTCCCGGACGGACTCAGCCTAGACGCCATACGCCATACGCCATTCCCTCGTGGCTGCACCTTCCTCCCGTTCCGTTACCCCTGTTGAGCTCCACCTCCTGGTGCGCGCTCACGTCACATCACGTCGCGCTCCGTGCCTCTGCTGTTTCACTGCCCTCTTGGCCATTCTTTAACCCCCCAGGCTGGTAATTGTTAAGATCTGTACATTATCTTGCATCATTACAATTCTTATGTTACAGATGTGGTAAAATATTATAATATATGCATAAACTGAATATACACGCTATTAAACTAACGTTATGATATGTCTTGAGAGAAACTGCATTATAAATATGGACCCTTAGGTCAGAAATGCATAAGATTTGTTGATGACTATTTAATGGCTGCGTTTCTGTAGGATCAATAATGAGTTTTTTACTTTTTTCTCATTGAGTCTTAGTATTCTCATATATTGTAGATCACTGTTAGGATGTAAGCTGGCATGGGTAGGGTTACTCGTAGGTTATATTAAATTGTGTGCCATGTGTGTTTAATATGAATAATGTTAAAATATTTTTAGCACCTTGGTATTCACAAAAATTGTTTTATTGTGTATGACCATATTTTAGAGGTTTTATAGTAACTATAATAACCTAGCATAGTTCAGGGGAAGAAGCCCATGTCCTATAGAACATATACTCCAGATGTCGGCAAAGCATCAGGGGAGATGCAGTCCCCGACATCTGGAGTGTCGAAGGTTGTCTATGTCTGGCATAGTTACTTTTATTTAAAAAGATATATATTATTGGTTCATTCTAACCACTAGCTTTACTATAGCTTAGGCAATCATAAATAAGCTAACGGTAACAGGGACAACTATTTCTAAACTGAAATAAAAAATAATGCAAAAATATTCCATATTCAAATAGCTAAACAAATTTTGATGGAAATATTTTTCTTATTGCCTATTTTTTCCCCATAATTTTAAAAGTCGTCCTTAGCTCACTGCAACTGTATAATAATTAGAATTCTGATTTGATGATCAAAAACACTTTTGCTTAAATTAAAGCAACAAAACAGAACCTATATCTGAGAAATGCTAAATGCTGAATGAAGATCAATCAATATAATGGGTTTCAAGGAAAATTCATACATATTAACAAACGTTAGGTCAAAGGAAAAAAATACACAACACAGAAGCAAAATGTATCAAACAAAAATATGATAGCAATACTTGTAATATAATAATGTCAAATATATTTTAATCTAAATATTTATGAATTTGCAATCAAATATTATGTACGGTTTCCCTTTTAAAAGCTTTAATTGTCAAACCATTATACACTGTATCCTGAAAAACTTGAAAAAAAATACTATTGCTAATTATAAATTCATAATAATTTAATAATTTTCATATATTTTTCTCAGTATTAAGATACTATTTTTATAAAATAATTTAAAGAGCTTTTTCTGTACGTCAAAGGGACACTCTGGGTACCAATGCAACTTTAATGCATTTGACAAATTTGGTCCTCCTTAACATGTTGTATTTTTTTTTTTGCATGCTCGAATCTTTATAGTATTTTCACACAAAAAACACACATTTTGTAGAATGCTGCATCATAAACATGTCTCCTTAGCCATGCATCTCATACCATAAATATTTTGTTATCAAAATAATACACATAATATCAGTACCTGAGTGGGCTGCATTGATTTATAACATGGTTGCAGACAAGAGAACTACAAACAGGTAGTGATAAGCTAGTTACAATGTCTCCCTGATTGTCCTCTCCTTCTAATGTAGATTGCTTTATAGTTTAGATCATTCAGTTCTGTTATTGGCTGAGTTGTGTGCATATATTTGATAAGGAAGTCTTTTCTGAATTGAGGGGGTGTGGCTTAAGAGGAAGGCTTATGGAGCAGCATTCGGCCAAAGATTTTTTTTTTATTATTTGCATAAAGTCATGGTACAGATATCGCTGTTTTGTAAACATAGAATATTGAGAAGTAACAATTATCTGTATGCGACAAATACATAGAAAACAAGAATTTGTTGATAACAATTGTCTTTATGGTTTGTGAAACAAGATGTGTTTAAGTAAATAAAAAAACAAAGAACAAAGATAACCCTGGTAGAATGGTATGTAGTGTATGTAGTGTATGTTGGATGTTTTCCCCTTCAGTTAGCTTGCCCATGCTATTGCGTCTTGTCCAAGGATGCGTGTGGGATCCCCCCTCATGGTGAATGCTGAAGGTACGTGCACCACCAGGACCAGATAGATGTGTAAGAGTGGTATCTGTCTGAAAGGGAGTAGCAAATTTCCTCCATATTCCTGTTGGTTTCTACTTTTTAGATCCAATCCAAAGATTTATTTTATGCTAAAACTATAAAGATTTGTGAATCCAAAATAAAGGCAGGAAATTAATGAGGCCAACACCTACTAGAGTAGGGTTTGAGGAGTCAATAACTTTTTTATTGATTGACTAATTTGAATGATATTACATACAATTAATGTTTAATGTATGGAGAGTTGCTTGACTAGATACAGAAGATGACATCTTTTAAATGAGCTCCATTGCTTCCTCGCAAAGTCAGGCTCTTTCAATTTCATTGTTGATAGCTTAGTTTATGTTTGAAGCTCTAGCTCTCGAATTTCTACACAGGTATCATCCTTGAGCTGCTCAAGGGTATCTAGTTTGTTAATGTACACCCGCTCCTTCAGATATCCCCACAGCAAGAAATTGGTAGCTGATAGGAGGGGTGACCGTTGAGGCTTACAATGAAGTGGCAGCAGTAAGCACTATGTTTAGAAAATGAAATTCCACTAATTTTGTTCCTTTGTGAAATTACTAATGATGAATCTCCCAAGACGCCGTTATAATATGTACCTGCAACAAAAATTATTAACTACTAACAAATAAGTTGTTTAACTGTCAATTCCTATTCTGAATTTTACCAACCCTGTATAACAAAATTATTTTTGTATGTTTTTACATTCACGTGTTGAGATATGCCATAAAGTTATTCAACACTAGCATAATCATTTAGAACAATGATTATAATTTAATTCTAAAGTAAAGTAAGTTAAGTCATTTAAGGCTTTGTTATCCAGTATTGCAGCAGTTAATTAAAGTTTTATCCAGGTAATAAATCAAATGTTTAAAAATAAGTACTGCATTTTCTTAGATGAAAACCGTTTTTCCTACCATAAAGGATTTGCAATTTAGTGTTTAAATGAATACAGCTGTTTAATTAAAAATGTTCTGCTATAGCCTATTGTAATTATTTTACAACCTAATGGATTAATTGACTACAACAGTTTCATTTTTGACACAAATAAAATGAGTTGAAGTAGCATATAAATCATGTTTCTGTTTTTTTTTTTTTTTTAATTATAAACCAAAGAATAGAATGATTCTATTTTATTTTAATATATTAATAAAAATGATTATTTCTGTGTCGTTAATTAAAGTAATTTGCTGAAATTTCTTTGGAGTTTGATATATTTAGCACAAAGACAAATTATAGTGAATGGAGCCTCAAAAATAAGTACCTTATTGTACCTCTAGACTTAAAGGGACTATATAGTCACTAGAACCACTACAGCTTAATGTAGTGTTTCGGGTGTCTATAGCATATACCTGCAGTGTTAGCATTGTAAACACTGTCTTTTCCAGGAAAAGGCAGTATTTACATTGCTTGCTAGTAACTACTCTTCTGTTTGTGTGAGTGTGAAACTGGGTGCTGGGGACTCTAACAGAGTTTGACAAAGACTGTTCTGTTTAAAACATTGTGATTGGCGGTGGGTTTAATAAATTTGCCTTCTTTGGATTCTGGAGTGCCTGGACCTCTTTCTATTTTTTGCCTTATCTAAATGATAGTCCAACACTACTGTATAAGAAAGTGTATAGACTTTTGTATGTATTCCTAACACAATAGTGTTCATTTATTTTTAAATTACTTTCAAACATACATTTGAACACTTTAATTATATATTAGAAAATATAAAAATGTATTAGAACATATATAATACTAAGATGCCCACCAGGCACCTAGGATAAACCTAGTTTAAAACAGTAGTTTCACACCCACACAAAATATCGTAACCCTAAACATAGAGGACATTTCAGGCTACAGTCAGCAAATATTTCTTGCAGTGAACTTAGAGCTTGCCACCACTCCTTGCTGCTAAAACAGAGCCATAAAGTTTGACCTACAATTATTACTTTTGAAGAGATTTAGAGGTACATTGAAACCCAGAAAAGGTGCTTCTTTGCAAAGTAACAATGAATGCTGGAAAAAAGGGAATGTAATTGTCATATATGTCACAGGTTTTTAACCATTGGCCTCCAGCTATGCTGGAGTACCTTTTCCATAATTTGTGGAACTACAGTCCAAACAGTGAACTGATTTTGAAATTATTTTACATTTATTTTTATAAATAAAACACTGCAATACTTTTATTGACATACTCGACACAATGTTTCAAGATTTGACTTAAAGGGACACTGTACTCACCATAAAAACTTTAGCTTAATGAAGCAGTTTTCGTGTATAATATATTAAAAGGTGGTAAACCCACCAACGTAAATAAATACAAGTAGAAACTTGTTATAGTTCTGGTAGGAGACTATGTCCAAAATGATAAAGTGTCCTTCATATGGTGGTCTCTACAGAACGTCTATAACAACTATTTCGACGTTAGGGGGGGTAAAAAACCCAAGCCTGTAGACCCCCACCACGTCAGAAATACAAAACTGCTTGTAAATAGGGTAAAAAGATCAGGAGTGGCCCCAACCCCAGCGGGGCAAACTCAGAGACAGGAAAAGATGGGGGTACAAAATAAACAAGGAAGGCTACAAAAATCAATGAACCCTAACAGAATTGATGATAATCTGATCATCAATTTATCTACCTTTAAGTTGCAAAAGAAGCATGAATCACTGCTTAATAAAGGTTTGTCCTTTGTTCCGTCTCCTACCACTAATAGGTTTAATTGGGTGAAAGACACTAATCTTTTTGGACGTAAACTCGCCCTCCATATCACTCACAAAAGGAAAGATGAAAAACAGGCTAAAGAATTGGGTCTCGCATATGAGGAGTATCAACACCTCCAAACAATGGTATCCCTCCTCAACGAACAGGATGACAAACTACCCCTTACTAACTGTAAACCCCTGAACTGGTATACTCCTAATTTTAAAGAAGTATCAAGTGTGGACCTATTTGTCCAGATGACGACAAAATGTTTAGAATCGCTTCCACCACCAAGTAACGTCAGGGATAATTTAACTAAAGCAGAACGTGAGGCACTAAGAGATCTTACCAACAATAAGGACCTAGTCATTAAACCTTCTGACAAAGGAGGAAATATTGTGTTAATGGACCAAAAGATCTATTTGGATATGTGTATGGATCATTTGAAAGATACTTCCCAATACCGAGTACTCCCTCAGGACCCAACCAGCCTGTTTCTCACTGAACTAAAAATCATACTAACCAGAGCCTTGGATATGAATATAATCTCCAAGGAAGAATTTCAATTCATGTTACCTAATAATCATCCCACCATCTCTACCTTTTACTGCCTTCCAAAGGTTCACAAATCACTCACAAATCCTCCTGGCCGACCAATCATCTCGGGTAACAACTCCCTAACAGAAAGAGCTAGCAAATTTATAGAGAAGCTCCTCCATCCTTTTGTTACCAGTTTAGCATCACATGTGCAGGACACCAAACAAACACTGCTAACGCTAGAAAATCTAGTGGTTCCACCCTACACTCTACTTGCAAGCCTAGACGTTGTTTCCCTGTATAACAACATTCCACATGCGATAGGACTACGTGCTTCATCTTACTTCTTACTGAAATCTAGCAAATATGACGCTGATCAAATTGAAATAATACTAGCACTATTGGAGTTCATCCTAACTCACAATTATTTTGTTTTTGATGGGAAATATTACCTACAACTAGTTGGCACTGCTATGGGCACAGCTTGTGCCCCTAGCTATGCTAACCTATATCTTGGGTGGTGGGAGGAAACCATTTTGATTAACATCAGCCAGTCCCATAAATATGTTCACAAATGGATTAGATATATCGACGATGTCCTGCTGTTCTGGACTGGCTCGATTCCATCCTTTGTCGATATGGTGGATGAGCTCAATGACAATCACATTGGTCTTAAACTGACATATGTGATCCATGAAACACACTTGGAATTTCTGGACCTTAGGATCATACTCAATATGGATGGAACTGTAGACACTGAACTTTTTCGAAAAAGTACTGCCTCTAATAGCCTGTTACACTGGCAGAGTTTCCATCCGCAGCATCTGAAGGCAGGAATCCCCTACGGACAGTATCTTAGAGCAAGAAGAAACTGTTCCAGTGAGGATTCTTTTAAAGCGGAGGCCAACAGACTTCGTATCCGTTTTAAAGAAAAGGGATACCCGAATCGGACGCTCAAGAGAGCGTACCAGAGAGCACTGTCACAAGAAAGGAGCACCAGTTTACGATCAACAAGACCCACTCCCACCACACCAATGATAAGATGCATCGGCACCTTTGATGACCAATGGCAACCCATCAAAGATATATTTTCCCGACATTGGCCTATTCTGCAATATGACAAAGATCTCGATACCAGCTTAATACCCTATCCGAACATCACTGCACGCAGATCAAAAAATCTTAGAGACCTTCTGGTTCACAGCCACCTAGAAAGAAAAACATCTACAAAAAACTGGTTGTTGGCTCCTACAGGAACCCATAAATGCGGCCATTGCAAGGCGTGCCAATACATTAAAACTTCAAAGATGGTGAGATGTAGTCAAACTGCCAAAGAATTTAGGGTGCACCATTTTATCAACTGTAGCACTACACGTGTCATTTATGTAATAACTTGTTCATGTGGTACCCAATACATAGGGAAAACCTATCAGGAGTTTAGGAGACGTATTCTTCAGCATACGAATTCTGTCACTAATTTGAATCTTAGTACCCCTGTAGCGAACCATGTTCGCCATTTTCATGATGGGAATCCGAATCATCTATCTTTCCAGGCATTGGAAAAGGTAACTCAAAATTCTAGAAAAGGCAATTTTAATTTAACTCTTCTTCGGAAAGAGTCCAAGTGGATTTATGAGTTTAGGACCTTGGCGCCAGGGGGGATGAACGAAGAATTCAATTTCACCCCCTTCATCCATTGAATCCACCTGGGCTCCTGAACTCAGTCATCATTGATTATATATTTTCACATATTTTCATACAATGTTCTTGGTATAACCATTAGGTGTCACTAGAGTTGGGCAGCTATTCTGACTGACCTACTGTTACTTTCTTGTTCTCCTGTAGACACATGTTTTATTCCATCCCACCAGTAGGGATATAGTTGTCTCCCATATTAAGGACCTTAGGGCTAGTAATAAATATCTCTCAGCATTGTACTTAGGCCTGCTGGCTATTTTTTTTTGGATCTGTCCATCCTTATTGCTGTGATCTACCAACTCTATAGGAAGAGACATTTCCCGGGATCTCTCTAGCACCTGCTTAGGCGACAATCCCCTCCAAGTATGCTATTAGTTGCCCCCTGGTCTATCTTATTGGACAATTGTGGGGACGAAGTAATTTGTATCTAATTATATTTTCACAGTTATTATTATTTCTGCCCTCCGGTCTATTTTATGGGTCATAGATGGGGACGGATTAATCTGCATCTCATGCATGCTCTATCTCTACTTTTCAGGTTAATAATCATCATTATTTTCTAGTACATTATTCGTACTACCTTTTGAACAATCACCTTCTTTTATTGACATTGGAGTATCACAAACCACACATATCAATATCCATCTATTAACCCTCATAATCATTGTAATCTTAATTCTATTATGAGTAAGGTACTCCAGAAACTAATTATTACTAGCTGACGTGAACCATCCACAATAATCTTTGGGTTACCTGCCCCAGTGTCCACCTCCTATACCTGAGTTAAATATGGCATATCTCACTCTACTTGAGTGATATCTATCGCACCATTTTTATTATTTGTGGATAGTGCCCCAATGTAACATGATGGTTACTGTCCCTCTTTTATTTAGAGCTTAATTGTGAAGGTGCTGTCTCCCCATCTGTGGTTAGATATCATTATCAGCCTGCTCTGTATTAAATATAACTTGTTATTTGCCTGTATATACCTATTAGCATATATTTGCTACACTAGTTACACGTATCTATGGCCACAGTGATAATCCTCCCACCGTGAGGATATAAGTGCCCTATCTCCACGTTGAATGTTTCCATTTTGACCCCTCAAGGGGTTAACTCATCTGACATTGTTACCAATCAGTGACATCATACTCTTACCCAATGAGGATAGGCTGGTAACGGCTGACACGCCTCCAGCTGTTCCTCCAATGAAAATGCATCACTTACCTTTAAAAATCGGTTTAGTTCCCGCACATCGGCTCCCCTCTGATGAGCTGCGGGCGAAACGCGCGCGTCAGGGGTTTCTCGACGATCCAGCTACATTACCACATTCCTCTTATCATGGCATCAGTGGCATAGTGGGTCTCGAGCTGACTTCAACTCTCACTAAGAGGAACCAGGACGAGCGGCTACGGTCTCACTGCTATGTTCCAGCAGTGTATACCGTTCCTCTATTAACTATATGTTGGCCGTTTTTCATTTTCATTTTTTGTTCCTCCATGTTTTAAGTTCGAAGTCTTTTACTGGCTTATTTATGCAGTATGGATCTGGGGTACATCTGTGATTATGGTACCCGTGCATATATGTATAAGGCTATATAGGGTTCTTATGAGACATATGGGTGCACATTCTATCAGTATTTAGGTTATACTATGTATTAGGGCTGGATTATATTGTGGGTGTTTTAGTGATCTTTATTCATGAGATCCCCAACCCCAGTATCGCCCATCTACCTACACCCATTACTTATATGTATTGCTCATTTCCTATATATGCGTTAAATATATGCTGAAGTGAACTACCTGATACCTCACATCTACGAGGTCTTCGTTTTTCACTTCTTACGTGCAAAATTACTGCTTTTTTTGCACATAGCGACTTATGAGAGGACACTGAAAACTTTTGAACAGGACCTCTCTATAGATTCAGGCTTTATCGTATTCATGTATAGACTCAGGTTTAATCGGATCCATGTATAGATTGAGAATTGATTGACTCTATGCACTATTTCATTACCAGCCATGATCCTTGGGATCTATACATTGAGTTTTTCTGTACACGCGGGTTTGCCTGCAGATATGGGGGAGCTCACCCATATCTGATTATTGGGACTATTACTGCATATCCCATAGACACAGATTACCCATATACAGGTCCTCTCTTTTTACCCTATTTACAAGCAGTTTTGTATTTCTGACGTGGTGGGGGTCTACAGGCTTGGGTTTTTTACCCCCCCTAACGTCGAAATAGTTGTTATAGACGTTCTGTAGAGACCACCATATGAAGGACACTTTATCATTTTGGACATAGTCTCCTACCAGAACTATAACAAGTTTCTACTTGTATTTATTTACGTTGGTGGGTTTACCACCTTTTAATATATTATTAAAAGTTAAATATTAATCAATTTTGGGCACTCATTTTTTCCTCTTTTGTCCCTCACTACCTTGGTAGTTTCTCTAGGGTTATCCCCTCACCATTGAGTGCCTGCTATAAGGCTTCCTTTCCTCTTTTCTGTTCAGTTTTCGTGTATAGATCATGTCGGAAGTCTCACTGCTCAATTCATTGCCATTTAGGAGTTAAATCACTTTTGTTTCTGATGATGCAGCCCTAGCCACACCTCCCCTGACTGTGACTTACACAGCCTGCATGAAAACAAAATGGTTTAATTTTTATGTAACTTACTTTAAAAGTTATTATCCCCTACTTCGTAAATTTAATTAAATCACACACAGGAGGCTGCTGGAGGGTCTAGCATGCATATTTACAGTGTAGGAAATAAGACATTCTAAATTAGACAGAATTTGAAATATAGGAAGTATAAATATTAAATCAGTGGTTCCCAACCGTTTTCTCAAGTACCCCTACCAGTCCAGGATTTAGGGATTACCCAGTTGTGTCTAAGGTGTTTAGACACAACAAGGCATTCCCTAAATCCTGGACTGGTAGGGTTACCTGAGGACTGGTTTTGGAACCCCTTCATTAGATGACTCTTTACAGGAAGTGTTTAGGAAGACTGTGTAAGTCACATGCAGGTAGGTGTGACTATGGTGAATAAACATAGTGAGTTAACTTCTAAATGGCAGTGAATTGAGCATGAAACTGCAGGGGACTACTTCATTAAGTTAAAGTTGTTTTGGTGACTATATTGTCCCTTTAACAATTGTTTAATGCAACAATATCCATGCATTTTCATGCAGCATTTCATTGTCAAAGTCATTCCACACTGGGCTATTTACAATCTGTCTCCCACAAACATTTTCAATACTTTATTCAGCTCTTCGTGTGTCTGCACGTGTAACCATTATGTGATAATTTATTTACATGTAGGTTGAGATAACTGAGTTTTACAGTACCATATAGCAGTTTTTTTCTTGCACTAACAGCACTTTTGTATCACAAACTTTTGAGGGTTGCTTTTTTTATCATGTTTAATCTTTTTCTTTCTTGTACATAATATTATTGATTTGTCTTATTGTAGTCTTTTTTCGTAATGGAATTTACACTATTCTTTTTCAATTCTAGATTTAATGTTACAGCGAAAAAGTATTCAGTGACCAAATAGTAATGGCAGAAAATAATGTTATTTAACTTTAAGTAGTTAAATAGTGTGCAGTTTTGTACACCACTTAGGGAATAATGCAAGGGCCTTAATGCTCAGTCACCAATATACTTCACATTCTTTTATACTTCTTTCATTTGAATGTTTCCAATGCATTGTCAAGGAACCAGCTGGCATCACACATTCAATGGCTCTTGAAATAATTCTTGCATAATTTACTTCACAGAAAATCTTAATCGGATCATAATGTTTTCATGCTCCATTGTGCAAGAGAACAAGTGACATATCACTGTACAGAAGACATACTTACAAAATACTTTCACAATAACTCAAACAAAAAGGGTCAAAACCACTTAGACAAAAATGTTATGACACTTTGGACTCTAGTCAATATGCTGTGCAGACATTATCTCCTTTTTAGTAAAGCATAATGACTCATTCAGATGGATGGAGCTTATAAATACTTCACAAATATGACAATTGTGGTCTTGTAACATAATGTATACTGGCTTCAGTAATGTTAAGAAGGTCAACTTTTAACACATCATTACTGGATACAGTGCCCTCGACTAATATTGGCACCTTGGAAATATGAGCAAAGAAGACTGTCAAAATGTGTCTTTATTATTTAACCTTTTGAGGTTTTGTTAAAAAAAAACTACACAAAACTACTCTGCTCTCATGGATGTCAAAAAATGCAAATGCAACACAGGTTTATCCAAATATTTATATATTAAGTATATTGTTAAGTATATGTGTGGTATAATTATTGGCACCCTTTTTGTCACTACGTTCTGCTATCCCTTTGCCAAGATAAAAGCTTGGAGTCATCTCCTATAAAGCCTGATGAGGTTGGAGAATACATGGCAAGAGGTCTGAGACCATTCCTCCATACAGAATTTCTCCAGATCCTTCAAATTTCTAGGTTAATGCTGGTGGACTCTCCTCTTCAGTTTACCCAACAGATTTTATATGAGGTGCAAGTCAGGGGACTAGGATGGCCATGGCATGACCTTGATTGTTTGATCAGTAAAGTGTTTTTCTGTTGATTTGATGTATTTTATGGATCATTGTCCTGCTGGAAGAACCAACCATGGGCAATTTAAAACTTTATGGAATAAACAGTCAGGAATTCATTTAATGTTTGTTGATATTTGATAGAGTCCATGTTGCCATATATCCCAAGAAAATATCCTGATCCTCTTGCAGAAAAACAGTCCAAAACATTAAAGATTCATCAAAATAGTTAACCGTGGGTACTTTTCCATATTGCTACCTTTCTTTGTGTGCTTAACCTACCTCTTGAGTTTTTTTGCAAATTCTATTTTGATTTCAGCTGTTCATAGAACCCAATCCCATTTGGAGTTCCAGTAGTGTCTGCCAAACAGAAGATACTTGAGGTTTTTTGGATGAGAGTACAGGCTTTTTTTCTTGAAACCTTTCAAAAAACCTTGTGGGGGTGAAGGTGACATCGGATTGTAGATTTGGAGACTTTCTGACCCCAAGGCACAACTGACTGCAATTCTCCAGCTTTGATCCTTGGAGATTTTTTGGCTACTGGAACCAACCTCTTCACATTGCATTGAGACAATATAGACACTTCCAGGTGTCTCTGTCAGCTGTCTGTCTATCTATCTATCTACCTATCTATCTATCTATCTATCTATCTATCTATCTATCTATCTATCTATCTATCTATCTATCTATCTATCTATCTATCTATATATCTATCTATCTATCTATCTATCTATCTATCTATCTATCTACCTAACATCCATCCATCCATCCATCAGTCTCTCTTATAGTTTTTGCTACTTGTAGTGAGTCATTTAATGGTTTAATATTATTATTAATAATGACATTTATAAAGTGCTAACAAATTCTGCAGTGCTGTACAATTGCAAAAAAATACAGTGCAAAATACAGAGACCAATGCAATGCAAACTATTAAGAGAGCCCTGCCCTTGAGCTGTTATCTAGCCACTGAGGCTCTCTGTACTTAGATAGAACATAGCGAGATAGCTCATCTAGAGGTTAAAATGGGAAGTTGAGACAAGAGGTAGCAGGGCTAATACAGAGCTGATACCCAGAGAGAAGCAAATTGCACCCATCAGAGACATGGAAAGGGAATGAGGATGTAATTGAGTTAGATCTCTGGCAGCTGGAGGGGCTTCCTATAAAGTAGAAGAACCAGGGTAGGTGGGTTATGCACAGAGTAAATTAAATGTTCTGTTGTTTCTTGATGCCTTCAAGGCACAGCTGTATTTCAAGTAGAGTAATTTCTATAGACAATTGTGTTCATACATATACTTGTAACAAGGTGAAAAAAACACTCATCTGGGGCGGGGCCAGGACCTGAAACGGAGCGGACGCCATTCTCGCGGGCTCCCACCTTGTAACCCAAAATCCGCCGAAATCTTGGAACCCGACGGCCATCCGAACCAGAGCACGTCGGAACAGAGTCCAGGCCCACATACCAAACCGGCAGATGCCTTTCCGGTACACGCCGAAGTCCGGGAGTGCAAAACGCAGGCCTAAGGCCTACCACGCGCCAAGCCTGCACGGCCTCGAGCAGCTACTCAGCGGGACATACCTGCAGGGTGATTCCGATCCGGAAAGTGACTTCGAGCCATACAGGCCGGAAACCCCCGAACCCATGGGGAAACGCTCGCAGAAGGCACACACGGGCCCAGGTATGGTACAGGACATCGGAACCTTGCTCCAGAGGCCTGCACTGCCCAAAGCCGCCACCACGATCCACACTCCCTCCACCTCACCGGCCCACTCCTCAACCCAAACTGACACAGCACACACTATGCCGGCAAAGACCGCAACAATGGGAGACTCTGATTTTGCCACTAAACAGGACCTACAAAACTGGGTCAAGGACATACAAAAAACGCTAGCTGTTGACGTGGGACGCCTGAAATCCGACATGCACAATGTCAAGGAGCGCGTCCAAACCACGGAGCAAGACATCACGCACCTCAAAGCCGGCATGGCGACCATTCAGGATGCCGTGCATCAACTGCAAACCTCACAACACAGCTTGACGCTACAAATGTCCGCCCTGGAAGACAGAGCCAGGCGAAATCACGTAAAAATTAGGGGTATACCTACAGAGATCCAGGCCGCCGAACTGCCGCACTACGTCCGTAGACTCTTAACCACCATCCTGCCACCGGCAGTTAATCGTACATTCGGGCTAGACGGCGTATACAGGCTCCCAACCTCATCCAGGATGCCTAACATGCCCGTCAGGGATGTCATATTACGATGCGCCTCCAACCACGATAAAGCACAACTCCTGGCGGCAACCAGAGGTAAAACCCCCCTGACCTTTGAAACATCCCAGCTGTCGTTCTACCAAGATCTTTCCAGGGCCTCGCTACAGTGGCGGAAGACACTATCACACTTGACGAGCCACCTGCGCAACCTGGGAGTGCCCTACAGATGGGGACCACGAAGATCCCTGCTAATCCCCCACAATGAACTCACTCACACGATAACATCGGACGAAGAGGCGCCAGCACTTCTGAAAAATCTTGGCCTTCCAGACTTACCTGCCACCCTACCACCAGAACCACAGTACGAGTTAGGGGATCCAGCCACCAGCAAGCCGTTCGTCCCACGCGAAAGGACAATGTCGAGCCCCCAGACTTGACTACGGCAACCGGAGGACTCACAGAGACCCACGCTACATGACCGACACTGCTGGGCATAGGGCACTTCTTAACCCTCCCGCATATTAATCTCACCATCATAAAGGCCACTGGACTTTTGGGACTAATCGTCCAGTGTTTCTTTCCTGTTTTTCCTCTTTTTTCTCGTTTTGTTTGTGTTTCAATCCCAAGTGTACAGTTTGAATCCTGCGTGAACAGGACTCATTAATACCCCAAACAAAGCGCAGCACGTGGGTTCTAAGGTGGTAATAAGCCTGTTCGCTTAAACTAATGCAGCGGAATTGTGACTATTCGTTACTGTTTATGCCATATGTACATTTACCATACTCATATATAGCATGTCTTTAACTGTATTGGCTATACAACTCGACTTGGATTTAACTTTTACCTCAACAGCTGTTTAAAGTCGTTAAGCACGTAGATCAAACATGGAACACATACTTACACATGCACACCTGTATCGTATTGCTTGATCCTGTTGTCAGTTTGCAAGACATGTTTACTCAGACTAGCATATAAGTCCGAGAGGGAATAGTTACTTTGCCTAGGCATGCCATTCAACTGTTTTAAAGTTTCCGTTTTGCTTCTGGTAACAGAAGCTTAGACCTTCTTGCAAGATAGTACATGCCTGCTGCACAACGGTTAACTATCAGGTAGACTACAAGACAATGACTACACTAGGCTTAACCAGCATGCTTAACATTCTCTATGTACACATACAGTTAAGACGCAGAAGCTTAGCATGTAACTACATACTCCGCAATTAAACAAACAAACCGCACTCTCGTGTTCTAACAATCAGCATATTGTTTATTCTTTAATCGTACTGTTACAAGCGTTGCCTCAGTGATGTTTTAATAATTTTACATTATTGTTATGGGCATGCCATTAACCTACTAAATATAAAAAGAGGCCAACAATTCTCAGAGATGATATATATTGTACTGTTTTCTCCCCATCCTGTATGTAACTTTATCGTCTACCCTTCTTTATTCTGTACCCCTGCAACTTTACGCCTCAATAAAAGAAAGATTGACAAAAAAACACTCATCTCTCCATGTTCTACATCATTTCACTGAAGATTACTCCTGCTTACATAGTGTGTACATTGCATACTATAAATGTTTTGCCAGTATTTGATGTTGCCTGTAAGATGTCTGAATATGATACCTTAAACAAGTGAGGCATTAGTTTTTTTTTTTTATACATTAACCGCTTCACTGACAAGCAATTAAAAAAAAAATATAGTACATTTTATTTGAAACCTGGGATGAATAGCCAGCTCATTAACTAAAGACAAACAGCAAATTCATTTATAGATTACCATTTAAAGACACTAAATAAATAAATAATATACATTTACACAATTATGGGGATAAAAGGTGCAGGGATCTTAAGGCACTCCTCCCCCTTAGAATTTTTTAGTCTAAGGTAAAAGGTTTGAAAAATAGACAAAACCCCATTGGAACTTATCAGTGTTAAAGGGAAACTCCAGTGCCAGAAAAACGATCCGTTTTTCTGGCACTGGAGGGTCCCTCTCCCTCCCACCCCCTAATCCCCAGTTACTGAAGGGGTGAAAACCCCTTCAGTGACTTACCTGGGAAAGCGGCGATGTCCCTCGCCGCTGTCTCCGCCTCCGCGACGCTCCTCCTTGTGATTACGTCGGCCGGTGGGCGAGACTAATCTCGCCCACCGGCCAAGGAGACCTAATGCGCATGCGCGGAAATGCCGCGCATGCGCATTACGTCTCCCCATAGGAAAGCATTGGAAACTCATTTCAATGCTTTCCTATGGGGAATAGAGCGACGCTGGAGGTCCTCACACAGCATGAGGACGTCCAGCGACGCTCTAGCACAGGAAACCTGTGCTAGAAACTAGGAAGTGACCTCTAGTGGCTGTCTAGTAGACAGCCACTAGAGGTGGAGTTAACCCTGCAGTGTAATTATTGCAGTTTATGAAAAACTGCAATAATTACACTTGCAGGGTTAAGGGTAGTGGGAGTTGGCACCCAGACCACTCCAATGAGCAGAAGTGGTCTGGGTGCCTACAGTGTCCCTTTAAATGTAGTCTGAATTTAAGGAAAATCACATCATAAACAGAGATGTAACAAACATAGAACATTGATTCTGTCAATGCCAAGAGTAAATCTAAAATGAGTTTATCTTACATAGCAAACTCATATCTGAGTTCAATGGGCACACACTAAGCTCGAGTTGGCAAAACAGTGAATGTGCTAGATTGCTTGTGGCCAATTCATTTTGATTGTTCAGGGTTTGATATTGGCAGCCAGAATTCTAACAGAAACTTAAGACATCTTCAAACACATGTAAAAAAAATAATAATCTTGTTGACTGTTGCCAATATTCACCTATGAAAGCAACTTGTTTGTCTTTTTTTTTTGTCAAAACAATCAATGAAAAGTGAATTAACCTCTTGATGAATATATGATTTTGAGTAATGTTGTTGCAAGGATGTAAGAAAAAGGAAATTGAAGCCAAAATGTCTGGCTTACATACTTCTCCTTTCATACTTCTCTGTCCCTATACTCAATTGCAATGCCTCTTTTCTTTTCTCCCACACAGTAATCAAGTTATAAGAATACCATTATAAATAGATTTAAACAAAGAGGGAAGGAGGAGGGAGACCTCAAATGTTAGTATAGGACAACTTGTATTACCCTGTATAGTACAGCAGTTGTTACTGTACTTACTGTACATAGGAAAAAGCCGACATACTGACAGTACATTTCATTCAATAGGCATTTTATAAAGCTACATAAGATGCCAACACATGTATTACTAATAACTTTAAACAGGGTACTTGACTATTTGTATTTCTCATTTTTGTTCTTTATTTGAAAGTGACAAACGTATTTCTGGTGTTATTGTAGATCTAAAAACTGATGCATTTATACATTAAAAACATAAAATTATGACTACAAAAGCATAGCTATACATGTGTATGAAAAGTATGCATCACATGTCTCTAAAAAATGTCATGCTGGTATGCTTAAAACAATAAGTGCTTAATTTCTCTGAATTATGCAGTAAAACAAATATACTTAAAATATTGCTAAATATTAATACTGAGTTGTAAGCGTTTACATAAAAAAATATTGAAATAAAACACACATATAGGAGATGATATATATATATATATATATATATATATATATATATAATAAATAGAGATATACTATATGCTATATGAAAACAAAATGCTTATAAAAACAAGACTGTGAATAATTGAGTTGATGAAAAAGAGCAGACCCGATGTTGTAAATATTACTAAACTTGTGATTTAAAACAGTTGGGTTGGAGAATGAACTATAACGTGTCAAGTGCAATTCATCAATTAAATAGTAATGTACTGTATGTTGCTGAATGAGGAAAGTGAGTGTGACAGGGGAAGTAGTTAACTACAGTTCTTGTCAACTGCCTCAATAACTCTCTCATTTTGCCAGTACAGGAATGCCCTTGTACAATGAAAAAAAAATCCATCTAAGGAATGCCATATTGTTCTCTAACTCAGAAATATTTCAAAGTGAATTTGAATTACATAGAAACATAGAATGTGATGGCAGATAAGAACCATTCAGGCCATCTAGTCTGCCAAATGTTCTAAATACTTTCATTAGTCCCTGACCTTATCTTATAGCTAGGATAAGCTTATGCCTACCCCACGCATTCTTAAACTCTTTCTTCTTTTAAATATAGTCTCTCGCCTTTACTGTGTTGTTTCCCTTTATGTATTTAAAGTTTCTATCATACCCCCCCTGTCTCGTATTTCCTCCAAGCTATGCATGTTAAGTTCCTTGTAAGTTTTATCCTGCAATCCATGAACCAGTTTAGTAGCTTTTCTCTGAACTCTCTCTAAAGTATCAATATCCTTCTGGAGATATGGTCTCCAGTACTCTGTACAATACTCCAACTGAGGTCTCACCAGTGTTCTGTACAATGGCATGGGGACTTTCCTCTTTCTACAGCTATACCTCTTCCTATATAACCAAGCATTCTGCTAGAATTTCCTGCTGCTCTATTACATTGTCTGCCTACCTTTAAGTCATCTGAAATAATTACCCCTAAATCCTTTCCTCAGATGTTGAGGTTAGGACTCTATCAAATATTCTGTACTCTCCTCTTGGGTTTTTACGTCCAAGATGCATTATCTTGCACTTATCCACATTAAATGTCAGCTGCCACAACTCTGAACATTTTTCTAGTTTACCTAAATCCTTTGCCATTTGGCTTATCCCTCCTGGAACATCAACCCTGGGACATATCTTAGTATCATCAGCAAAAAGACATACCTTATCATCAAGAGCTTCTGCAATATAACTGATAAAAATATTAAAGAGAATGGGTCCAAGTACAGATCCCTGAGGTACTCCGCTGATGACAAGACCATGTTTCGAATATACTCCATTGACTACAACCCTCTGTTGCCTGTCACACAGCCACTGCCTTACCCATTCAACAATATTGGAATCCAAACTTAAAGATTGCAGTTTATTGATAAGCCTTCTATGTGCAACAGTGTCAAAAGCCTTACTGAAATCTAGGTAAGCAATGTCTACTGCACCACCCTGATCTATTATTTTAGTTACCCAATCAAAAAAATCAATAAGATTAGTTCGGTATGATCTCCCTGAAAAAAAAAAAAACATGTTGTCTCTGATCTTGAAATCCATGTGTTTTTAGATGTTCAACAATCCTATCCTTTAACATGGTTTCCATCACTTCCCCCACTACTGAAGTAAGGCTTACTGGCCTAAAGTTGCCCGACTCCTCCCTATTACCTTTCTTGTAAATGGGCACAACATTCGCCAACTTCCAATCTTCTGGGACTACTCCTGTTATCAGTGATTGGTTAAATAAATCTGTTAATGGTTTTGCTAGTACACCTCTTTAAATAACTTTGAGTGTATTCCATCAGATCCCATTGACTTATTTGTCTTTACCTTTGACAGTTGAAATGGAACATCTTCCTCTGTAAACTCACATGTAACAAATGACTAATTTGTCCTTTTTCCTAACTGAGGACCCTTTCCTTCATTTTCATCTGTAAATACTGAACAAAAATATTCATTGAGGCAGTCAGCTAGACCTTTATCCTCTTCTACATACCTTCCGTATTTTGTTTTTAATCTAACTAATCCTTGTTCTACTTTACTTTCCTCATTTATGTATCTAAAAAAATGTGTCCCCTTTTTTACTGACTGTGCTATTTTCTCTTCTGTGTGTGATTTGAAAGCTCTTATGACTTGCATAGCCTTTTTCTGCCTAATCTTACAGATCTGTCTATCTTCCTTTAGATCTTGCAACTCTATAGACTTTGATGGTAGATGAAAACCAGTTAGACTTTCCAAGTATAGAGATTTTGATAATCACCCCTATAATTTTTTTGACCTTTTTCTAGAGTTTACTACCCTCTCCAGTTAATATTCTCCTTCAGTCTTCCATGCACCAGCTTAAAATTATATTTTCTTCTGTGGTGCATATTTTCATTCTTCAACTTTTTTCTGATGCACTTGAAGCTTTTTTATGATTTTATATCTCTCCCAACTGCCCTCAAATATATGTGTTATGGTGTTTAATAAGATTATGCTCTACTGTAGCTTTACCTTTAATACAATTTTGTTTGTATATATTTATTCACTTCTATTACACAGTGGATTTCAGAACACAGAAAAGTTAAATGTTATTGCCTAGATTAGCTAAAATTTAACTTTCAGTTTAACCTGATGAAATAATGACACATACACGCACACAGACACATAGAAAAGTAGTAACAATTTTAAAATGTCTACCTTTTCCTAGATGTGAACTCTGCCACAAATGAATTCCCATGCATATTTTTTTTATAAATGATGTCTAGCCTAAGTATCTATTTCTTAGAGGGTTACTACAAGCACCATGAACTCTCTAGTGATCTGAGGTGGTCCTGAAGGATGGTTTCTGAAGTCTGTATCTGCAGCATTATAGAATGAACCACTGCATATAAAGAGTTTAGTCCCTTTACTGCCGGAGGTGTAACTTCTGACAGCGCCATTGGAGCATTAATATCCTGCCTGAAACAAGAGTTCTTGGCTGACTACTGTCAATTATGTACATATTTTAATGCACAGTGTGTGATTCATTGTCTGAAAGTGGTCATCTGATGCACTCACACAGCCAATGAATGATGACTGGATTGATTTCCAGTTTGTGCAGCTTTGCAGAAATTGGAAGCCCATCACCCAGCAGGAGAAGAGCCTTTGGAGCTTAGAAGGGTCCTAAGTAAGAGGGCAAATGATTACTAAATGGTTTACCACAATCGTATTGAGGGATCATAAAAAAACAGGAAGCATATATTTTAACCAATTTCTTACTAAAATCAAGTATAATCTTTTCATATATTTTTAAATATGAAATGCTTCCATCCGTCCATAAAGCTTCACTCACCATCATATATGCTCTAGGAATAAATACTAGGAATTATTAATAGCCTCTAGAGGAACAAATCTCTCCACCAGAAGCCACTTACTGATATAATACCTGCAACCTGCTAACATTAAGCTCACCACCTGCATTCAAAGTAAGCTCACCCCTGCTTACAAGCAGTAAAGGAGGTTTCAAAGGCTCATATCCTCCCTAAAGGGGGGTGAGGGGGCAGGAATTATTATTATTGTTATTGCGATTTATATAGTGCCAACAGATTCCGTAGCGCTTTACAATATTATTAGAAGGGGGATTAAACTATAAATAGGACAATAACAAGAAAACTTACAGGAACGATAGGTTGAAGAGGACACTGCTCAAATAAGCTTACATTCTATAGGAGGAGGGGTAGAAACACATTAGGACAGGAAATAGCAATCAAATAAGGTGGGAGTGAAGCAGAGCTGGAGGAGAGAGTAGAGTGCTGCCCTTTAGGAGAGAGCAAGAGACAGGTATGTGAGGTAGAGGTTACTCAGGGAGTCCGTAAGCTTTCCTAAGGAGATGGGTTTTAAGGCACTTCTTAAACGATTGAAGACCGGGGGAGAGTTTGATGACGGCAGGCAGGCTATTCCATAGGAAGGGAGCCGCGAGAAGTCCTGCAAGCATGAGTTGGCCATACAGGTGTGAGCAGCGGACAGGAGAAGGTCACGGGCAGAGCGGAGAGACCGAGAAGGGGCATACCTATGATTCTGTGAAGGTGAATGGATGAGTGAATGGCAACTTCAGTGCTAGCATTACATAAGTATTTTAGATAGTGATAAGGATTGCTATAGCAGTCTTAAATATCTTGATTATAGAAATATATGATTTAACTGTATGTGGGCTTTATGCATAAATGCAGGCATGCTTTTTTCGATTATATTGCCATTTTCAGTTAGCTATATTGCTGGTAATGCCTTCAGAGTCTTTGCAAATATCCATATGCAATATTTGACCATTTCTACTGTTCTAATGGCTGGTTGTGAGAACAAATTAACTTTTGCTTTTATACTACCATTTTGTGCCTTTACATAATTTAAATGTTTATTTTTTTTTCTGAAAAGCAAACTACCGTATATACTCGAGTATAAGCCGAGTTTTTTAGCAACTCGGCTTATACTCGGCTTATACTCGAGTCAATAGTCTGTATTATGGCAATTTGCATTGCCATAATACAGACTGGGGGAGAGGGGGGCTGGCAGAGCTGTAACTTACCTGTCCTGCAGCTCCTGTCAGCTCTCTCCTCCTCCGCGCCGTCCGTTCAGCACCTCGGTCAGCTCCCAGTGTAAATCTCGCGAGAGCCGCGGCTCTCGCGAGACTTACACTGGGAGCTGACAGAGGGAGCTGCACGGACGGCGCGGAGGAGGAGAGAGCTGACAGGAGCTGCAGGACAGGTAAGTTACAGCTCTGCCAGCCCCCTTCTCCCCCCACTGAACTGCCAATGCTGGACCACAGGGATGGAGAGCCCCCCTCCCTGCCATATATCAAGCAGGGAGGGGGGACGAAAAAAAATAATTAGTAATAATAAAAATAATAATTAAATAATAAATAATAATAAAAAATAATAATAATTAAATTAAATAAAAATAATAATAAATAATAATAATAAAAAAAAATAATAAAAAAAAATTGCCCACCCCCCACCAAGGCTCTGCAACACACACACACACACACACACACTGCACTCATACACTGCACTCATACACACACACACTGCATTCATATACACACGCTGCACTCATACACACGCTGCATTCATACACACACGCTGCACTCATACACACGCTGCACTCATACACACGCTGCACTCATACACACACTGCATTCATACACACACACTGCATTCATACACACACACTGCATTCATACACACACACTGCATTCATTATACACACACTGCATTCATTATACACACACTGCATTCATTATACACACACTGTAAATAAATATTCAATTAATATATTTTTTTTTAGGATCTAATTTTATTTAGAAATTTACCAGTAGCTGCTGCATTTCTCACCCTAGTCTTATACTCGAGTCAATAAGTTTTCCCAGTTTTTGGGGGTAAAATTAGGGGCCTCGGCTTATATTCGGGTCGGCTTATACTCGAGTATATACGGTATATTGCTTATATAACAAAATCTCTGTATTAGGATATGTTTATATTCTAGCTGCTACACATGCATCCCATGTGTAAACAAATGTTAAAGAAATATTTTTTTAATTAAAAATTAGTTGTAAAGGAGGTAATAGATTATTCATTAATATTGGCATATATAATCATTAATGTAGATACAAATTATCAGTGTTAGCATACAATGCAGAGTATTGGATATTTTATTCAGAAATTTGGCACATTTGCGTTGAGATGTAACCTCTACTTTCAAACATAGCCCATGATCTTACACAGCTTGTTTCAAGAAAACCATATATTCTAGAAGAATAACGTTAATGCTATTGCAAGGGAGATATAGCGTAGCTTAATTAAAAACATCTTCTGTTCCATTTGGTTCTGCCTCTGTTTCCGTATGTCAGAGAATCTGCATCTTCTGTCTCAACCATGGTACCCGATCACTTTCAGTTCAGTCTAATGGCAGGAGGGACTCACTGTGTCCCTCTCACTGTGTCCCTCCCGCCGTTGGACTGAACTGAATGCAATTGGGTATCGTGGTTGAGACAGAAGTTTCAGAATCCTTTTGATCATTGGATGTTAAGTATAATTTACAGAGCAACACTTGTTTTTTTGTTTTCAAGAAACTTTCAATGCCTACAAGTATATTGGCCTAGAGACAAACCAAGGATAAGTAGTATGATATTGTTTCCTCTAGTTGTTTAATGAAGACTGAGTCTTTTTGGACATATAGGGAAGGGTTTTTGTGGGGGAAGTTTCCGTCTAGTGTATAGGTCTTTTGGATCTTCATATATGATTATTAATCCCTTAGTCACTGTGCACTAGTAAGAGAACATAAAGGGCATCTGGGCAGGTCTTTAAGTGAGGTCCTCTTGACCCATAGAATCATTATTTGAATAGTCATGGTATTATGACTTTTGACTTTGACGTTCCATTAATCTTAAATTGTATATATCTGTCCTCTGACTTGTCACTGCAATATGATAAATGTTTGCTTGTGGCCCCAGCCTTGAACTTTTATGACTATGAAGAAGAAATGTATTATATATAAAAATATATTATATACAAAGTAACCAGTTTGTTTTGTTTTTATTATTTGCTTCATATTTTATACAGTTCAAAGTAAAAAAAATTAAACTATCTAAAGCAGTTAAAATGTAATAATAATGATTTTGTATGGCGGCATAAAACATTTTAGAGTTTAGTTAAATATATTGATATTCTAAATGTTAATATTCCCAAGATCCCTTTAATGACATTAGCAAGTAACATTTTTGAGAGTCTATTATAACCTCTAAAATAAAAACTTTTGTTGCTGAAAATTATTTTCCACTTCCCTTTCATCTTTATTAGATCTCTTAATATGTTTAAACATTCCCATCAAGCTGAATCATTCTTTTTAACTATACACCTTCTTTTTATATAGATAATTAATTAGGAAAGTTAATGAAAAAGTTAACTAAATTGAGAAAGTCTATTATGATAAGGTTGTTATGTGTTTTTCAAGAGGAATATTGATCAGTCACTGAGAGTGAGAACACAATCCAATTTATTAAACAATTGTGGTGCCAGTAACATCTCTTGCTGAAAACATACTAGAGAAATTTGGATTTTATTTCTAAATAAAATAAAACAATTGTATGGTTCATTTATTATTGGTTTGTAGTATATTTCATTATTATTATCATTATTATTCATAAAGTGCCAACAAATTCCGCAGGACTGTGACTAACAGAATCGTATTTGTAACCAGACAAGTTGGACACACAGGAACAGAGGGATTGAGGGCCCTGCTCAATTAGCTTTCATGCTAAAGGGAGTGGGGTATAGTGACACAAAAGGTAAGGGTAGGCAAGAAAAGTAGGTTGCTAGAATAGTATTCACTGAGAGCTTAGTGTTTGTTTTTTATGACAGTTGCAGGAAAGGAATAAGGGTGCAGGGAGGGAAAGTTGTTAACAGTTTAATCGATGCTTTCCTGAAGAAGTGAGTTTTCAATGATTTTTTGATGGAATAGAGACTTGGTGAGAGTCTATTGGAAAAGGGAAGTGAGTTCCACAGGAATGGTGTAGCACTAGAGAAGTCTTGAAGGTGAGCATCAGAGGTGGGAGTACAAACAGAAGATACACATAGGTCTTGTGCAGAGCAAAGGTGCCTAGACAGGACATACTTGTGTATTATGGAGGATAAGTAGGTTGAAGCAGCATTATGTAGAGATTTGTGATTAAGTACTAGAATTTAAAATTGAGCCCTTTATCTTATGGGAAGCCAATGTAGGGACTGACAGAGGGGGTGGTGTGGGAGCTCTATCCTCAAATGAATCCATTTATAATTATATAATTTTGCCCCTAAAAATTGGTAATTCAATGTAAATATAAATAACCTGTTATTTTTGTGTATGTAGAGTGTAATCCAAAAGTCTCTTGATTTACTCCTGGTTAGAGCTACTGCTATACTGGTCATTTCCTATTCTAGCTACATGTTTTGTTCAACCTTCAAGAAACATGAGTTATAGAACCAAGCTCTTCTGTCACAAATCTGGCAGTCTGTTTCCTGGACCCTTACCTATTATTCACATGCAAGATACTCACATGAATACTTTACCTCTGAATCCAGAGACACCAGCTTTTTTACAATGTAGTGCAGCATTTATCTTACCTTGGTGGTTCATTCTAAAGTCTTTGATTCAGATGGGCACTTACCTGTTCTCAAGATGTTCTATTTTGGTTGACATCTACGTACATGCTACATTTCTCTTTACTAAATATATTGTTTAAGAAAATTACATCTGTGTTCTTTCAGCCATGTCTAAATAAGTCAAATTTCTCAGATAAAGACTCTATTTCCTCCCCTCATGTACACAAATTCTACCAAGTCAGTCAGTTCTACCAAGTCAGCTAAATCAAACAAACATGGTAGTGTACACTATAGTTCCTTTGCACAAGAAGTTATGCATCTGCTTGTTTAATATTTAAATAATATACTTTTTAACATCAAATTTCAAGAGATGGTATTCTGGATGAAATCCCAGAAAGTGTCATGAATTATACTCCATTATAACATCCCAACAATTAATCTGGTTTATGTTATTCTGAAATAACAAGTTTGCCATAAAGAGTGACTTTGACAAGGCTAGATGGCTTGATGACTGTGTCAGAGCATCTCCAAAACAGCAGTGGTTAGTGCCTACCAAATTAGGTATCTACCAAAACTAATGCAGTGGAGGACAACATGATGCACATTGGAAGAGAAGGCTAGAAAACTGGTCTGATCACACAGAAGAGCTACTGTAGCTCAAATTGCAAAAAAAAAAAAAAAAAAAACTTATTTCTGGCCAGGATTTAAAGGCATCAGAACACACAGTGCATCACAGTTTGCTGTATGCGGGGCTGCATGGCTGCAAACCAATCAGAGTGCTAAAATGATCCCTGTCCACCCCAGAAATTGCTTTCAATGGGGGTGTGAGCATCAGAACTGGAACATGGAGCAGTGGTTGCCTGTGTGACGAATCATATTTTCTTTTAGGTGAGGTGGATGGTCGGGTGTGTATTATGCTCTGGGAAATGTTTTACTGGGGAACCTTGGGCCCTAGCATTCATTTGGATGTTACTTTAAAACGTGCCACTGACCTAGAGATTGAGAGATTGATGGAGTCCATGTACACCCAATTATGGCAATGGAGTTCCATGATGGCAGCAAATACGTTTAGTAGCATAATGGACACTGCTACACTACAAAAAGTGTTTAGGAATGGTTTCAGGAACATATCATGCCTTGACCTCCAAAGGCCTTAGATCTCAAACTGATTGAGCATCTGTGGGATGTGCTGGACCAACAATTCCATACAAGTCCATACCATGGAGCCATCACCTCACAACTTGCAGGACTTAAAAAGATCTGCTGTTAATGTCTTGGTGCAAGATGCCGCAGAACATGTTTAGAAACATAGAAACATAGAAACATAGAATGTGACGGCAGATAAGAACCATTCGGCCCATCTAGTCTGCCCAGTTTTCTAAATACTTTCATTAGTCCCTGGCATTATCTTATAGTTAGGATAGCCTTATGCCTATCCCACGCATGCTTAAACTCCTTTACTATGTTAACCTCTACCACTTCAGCTGGAAGGCTATTCCATGCATCCACTACCCTCTCAGTAAAGTAATACTTCCTGATATTATTTTTAAACCTTTGTCCCTCTAATTTTAGACTATGTCCTCTGGTTGTGGTAGTTTTTCTTCTTTTAAATATAGTCTCCTCCTTTACTGTGTTGATTCCCTTTATGTATTTAAATGTTTCTATCATATCCCCCCTGTCTCGTCTTTCCACCAAGCTATACATGTTAAGATCCTTTAACCTTTCCTGGTAAGTTTTATCCTGCAATCCATGAACCAGTTTAGTAGCCCTTCTTTGAACTCTCTCTAAGGTATCAATATCCTTCTGAAGATACGGTCTCCAGTACTGTGTACAGTACTCCAAGTGAGGTCTCACTAGTGATCTGTACAATGGCATGAGCACTTCCCTCTTTCTACTGCTAATACCTCTTCCTATACAACCAAGCATTCTGCTAGCATTTCCTGCTGCTCTATTACATTGTCTGCCTACCTTTAAGTCCTCAGAAATAATCACCCCTAAATCCCTTTCCTCAGATGTTGAGGTTAGGACTCTATCAAATATTCTGTACTCTGCCCTTGGGTTTTTACGTCCAAGATGTATTATCTTGCACTTATCCACATTAAATGTCAGTTGCCACAACTCTGACCATTTTTCTAGTTTACCTAAATCATTTGCCATTTGGCTTATCCCTCCTGGAACATCAACCCTGTTACATATCTTAGTATCATTCGCAAAAAGACACACCTTGCCCTCAAGAACTTCTTCAATATCACTAATAAAAATATTAAAGAGAATGGGTCCAAGTACAGATCCCTGAGGTACCCCACTGGTGACAAGCCCAAGCTTCGAATATACTCCATTGACTACAACCCTCTGTTGCCTGTCACTCAGCCACTGCCTTACCCATTCAACAATATTGGAATCCAAACTCAAAGATTGCAGTTTATTGATAAGCCTTCTATGTGCAACAGTGTCAAAAGCCTTACTGAAATCTAGGTAAGCAATGCACCACCCTGATCTATAATTTTAGTTACCCAATCAAAAAAATCAATAAGATTAGTTTGGCATGATCTCCCTGAAGTAAACCCATGTTGTCTCTGATCTTGAAATCCATGTGTTTTTAGATGTTCAACAATCCTATCCTTTAACATGGTTTCCATCACTTTCCCCACTACTGAAGTAAGGCTTACTGGCCTATAGTTGCCCGACTCCTCCCTATTACCTTTCTTGTGAATGGGCACAACATTCGCTAACTTCCAATCTTCTGGGACTACTCCTGTTAACAGTGATTGGTTAAATAAATCTGTTAATGGTTTTGCTAGTACACCACTAAGCTCTTTTAATAGCTTTGGGTGTATTCCATCAGGTCCCATTGACTTATTTGTCTTTACTTTTGACAGTTGAAATAGAACCTCTTCCTCTGTAAACTCACGTGTAATAAATGACTAATTTATACTTTTTTTTTAACAGAGGTCCCTTTCCTTCATTTTCAGCTGTAAATACCGAACAAAAATATTAATTGAGGCAGTCAGCTAGACCTTTATCCTCATCTACATACCTTCCTTCTTTTGTTTTTAATCTAACTAATCCTTGTTTTACTTTTCTTTTCTCATTTATGTATCTAAAAAAAGTTTTGTCCCCCTTTTTTACTGACTGTGCTATTTTCTCTTCTGTGTGTGATTTGGAAGCTCTTATAACTTGCTTAGCCTCTTTCTGCCTAATCTTATAGGTCATTCTGTCTTCCTCACTCTGGGTTTTTTTACAATTACTAAATGCTAACTTTTATTGTTTTACTATTTTGGCCACATTTAGAGAGCTTGTGCAGTCCATGCCTCAATGCACTACAGCTGGTTTAGCAACACAAGGAGGACCTATATGATACTAGGCAGGTGATTTAATGTTGTGTATTTATTGTCTTTTCTTTCATTTTCAAGACCTCAAGATGTGGGTGCCTCCATTTTGTCAATTATATATGTAATTTGCCCTTCTGTGGGATTCTTTTGACTGATAGATTGTGTATTATTTTAGAAACTGAATTATATTAGGCTATTGATCACAACAACTCTTATTTTACAATCTCGTATCAGGCATAATGTTGGTTATTTATATATTTTTTATTTATTGTATGTATTTATTAAATAAAATGTATTGTTGAAACACCAGGGACACCATACCTTATATATCTAGCATGAAAAACTAACCTATGTATGGAGAGTTTTGTGAAAAATTGTCAAGGACAGACACCCTAATTCGCAAACAGTTAGGTAAATGTAACATTATACACACACTGAAGACATATTACTGGCCTTACAGTGACTTGCCTAATGTATATGATATAGAGAACAGTCAGCTTCAGGCCAAGATCAGGGTTAATTAAGTATAGCAGAGCCACGGGTCAGGGATATCAGAATACACAAGAAATGATTAAACAAAGCCAGAAATACTAAGAAAATATGAATGCTCTCTCGGGCTAGCAATAACCACAACAGTGCAATATAGCCCCTTTCTGGCCTCTGATTGGTTTGTGTTGTATTGTGCATCTAAATGAACAGGACAATAGTCAATTAGGAATAAATGTAATAGCAAGTTGTCAATGTTGTAAACCTGTAACTGGCATGTAGGTCAATGTCTATAAGTGAATTTTACTTCAGCAAGCAGCCAGCTTAATTTAATTTATCCAGGTTTGTTGCTTTACCATATTTTAAGATTGTTGTGAAGTATGTTATTCATGGTTACACTGGTAACATTGGTTACGTTGGTTACAATGAATTTTACACATTCTAAAAATATAAGCTTATAGTGGTATTCATACTACAAAGGGGTTTACTAGCAAAATTTGAGCCAAAATAGCCTAATCAGGCATCTGGGCTAGTTGATGAATTCTTCCAACTTAGCTAGTATCATCGTAACTTTTTAAGTTAGGTTTTCCATTTACAACAATTCTCTGTTTAATATCTGAACCCTAAATAGTGGATTCAATGAAAATAGGTTCATACAGTTAATTTATTACCATGTACCATAATGTAATAGAAGTGAAAAAAAAAGAACTTGGACCTTCTCTTACCTCCAAGGGCCCTTCCTTCATTTGAAACTGGACTGGAATTCACAGGTAGAGAAGAAAAACTCACAGGCACGCCAAATTCAAGCCGCAGGCAGTTTTATTGTAGCAGAATGTAACGCAACGTTTTGACCGTAAAGGTCTTTTTCAAGCTGACACCACATAGTGAAAAATGTGCATTTTATGTTCTCAGCCATTCCAATGCTTTCCTATAGGAAATCATTGGGAGGCTATTCCACATGTGTGGCAAAACGCAGTGCAGCGCCCATCAGCATCGCCTCAAAGAGATGCATTGAATTAATCCATAATTTTTGGGAATGTTCACTGTCTCCATACAGAGTGTAGAGACAGTGAACTTCAGTGCTACAGACTTTCAGCACGGACACAGGAAGCATCTCTAGTGGCCATCTGAGTGACTGACACTACAGGTGTCACTAAGCTCCTCTGAAAAGGCAGTGTTTACTTTAAGAAGCCCGCAGGGACAGTCTGTAGACACCAGAAAAACTACACTAAGCTGTAGTTGTTCTGGTGACCATAGTGTCCCTTTAAAAAAAAAATTAAATCTACAATTGTAGAAGACCTTACATTTGCAATATTTTATGTTTTTGATCAAATGAACACATTTTAGTTATCTACAAGTCCCAAAACAGAAAATATTCTCTCTCTCTCTCTCTCTCATTCCATTATCTACCTGCCTATAGCAAGCTTAGGTAACATGTACCATTTACAAGATAAACTACTTTCATTGAAATGACATTGTTTATTTGTCATTTTTAAATTTATGGCATATTGCTTTTAGATATACCAATGCAGTCTTTGCATATTTTTTTTTATTGTGTCTCTCAATCAGATTGATTGTTTCTGCTTGTGGAATACATTTAGAGGCTAAAGAGACACCAAGAGAATAAAAAAGTTTTAATATTAATATTTCAGAAATGGGATATTGCTTTGTGGAAGTAACATATTTTTCATCTGACTGCAAATGCAGCTCTCTTTAAACATGCTATACTGATTAAAGTAACAGTCGGATAAAATTAATAAATTGTGCTTGCATAATGAAGCAAGGTCTAAAAGCACAGCAGACGCATTAAAATGCATGGCACTTTTGCAATAGGAGATTTAAACAGGATGCATCTTATGACAGATGGTTTGATTTCATTCCAGTAAGTTTTCTGATAGCCATCTGTAATTCTTTGAGAGTTGATAATAATAAGCAGCAAACTGTTAGATTGGTCATGAGAAGTGCAAATACACATCCATTTATCCAGCAAGACCCATTTAAAAAGTTTAAATATTTTTGTTTAAAAAGTAAATATAAGTACTATTTAACAATGTAATGAACTCCTCCATTTTTGGTGTAATTGCCTCATTTTAAGCAATTTTAAATATGCAGTTTTTTTATTTTTTTTGGGGGGGATAAAGTGTTTTCTGTAAATGGATGTCTACAGTTACTACAGTGTCACAATAAATTGTTACTCTAACCACCATGACCACTTCTGCTTTTAGAACTTGGCATGTGCTCTGAGAATGGTTCAATGAAATACTTATCAATGAGAAGCATTTGATTGGATTTTCTAAGGGAAACAGGGAGTAGGGCATGGAAGCACACTAAGATTTCAAGGAAAGTTTAAAGGGATACTCCAGGCACCCAGACTACTTCTGCTTATTAGAATGGTCTGGGTACCAACTCCCACTACCCATAACCCTGCAAGTGTAATTATTGCAGTTTTCATAAACTGCAATAATTACCTTGCAGGGTTAAGTCCTCCTCTAGTGGCTATCAGACAGCCACCAGAGGGACTTCTGTGTGCTTAGAACACTAAAAGTGTTTTAAAACGACGCTGGACGTACTCACGCTATGTGAGGACCTCCAGCATCTCCGAAATCCCCATAGGAAAGCATTGAATAATGCTTTCCTACGAGGAGGTCTAATGCGCGTGTGCGGCTGATGTCGGCGGGGGAGGAGAGTAGGCGGAGCCTGACCCAGCGCCGAGGGACAACTTGGGATGTGTATTCCCCCTAATGTGCAACACTGTGGAATATGTTGGTGCTACATATATACAAAATAATAATTGTACATCAACAAAATATATTTAATCAAAAAGGGTTGCATAACCATGTAATGTGTCATTTCTACCAGGCTCTTTAATTTTTGCTAACTGCTCAAGTAGCATTGTGCAGCTTGTTCATGTGTAAGCCATAATTCTTCTAAGAAGGTTGGATGAGAGCCATTTACTTAAGAGGACACAGTAGACACCATAACTTCTTCATCTCACTTAAGTGATTATGGTATATGGTGTCCCATGGCACTCTCCATCCATTCAGAATTTAAAATATTTTGAATGTTTTAATGCTAAACAAGAGTCCCCAGCAACCCATTCCCTCTGTGCTGCTTGGGCTAACGAGAAAGAATTATGCTAAGCAGGAATGGACAGCTGTAATTGCAGGTATATAATTAATATGGCTACAAGGAGGTGTGTAATCTCTGCATTAGCCATACCTCTAGTGAGGAAGGGACAGTAGGAAGCCAGGGACCCTAATTCAGTATTAAACTACTTGAAAATAATTAAACACTGAATGGAGAGACAGTTCTTGGGAACTCCATGATATGAAATGGTTATAATCATGCAATGTCCCTTTAATTTAGCAAAACTGATGTTTTTTGTTGTAAGATGAACACTGTTGTACTGGTAAATGGTTAAAGTAGGGGCAATAACTTTTTTTTTAAATTAGAATTGGAGCAGTCAGGTTTCTTAAGATAACATATTGAAATATACATTTAGCCACAGACAATACCTATAATAGTTTTATGTGATAATTCTAAGTCAAATATGTAACATATCTGAATAGTGATGTCGCGAACATAAAAGTGATGTCGCGAACCTGGCGAACCGCCATAGACTTCAATTGGCAGGCGAATTTTAAAACCCACAGGGACTCTTTCTGGCCACAATAGTGATGGAAAAGTTGTTTCAAGGTGACTAACACCTGGACTGTGGCATGTATCTCTGTATTACACACAGTATCTCTGTATTACACACAGTATCCCTGTATTACACTCAGTATCTCTATATTACACACAGTACCCCTGTATTACACTCAGTATCTCTGTATTACACACTGTATCCCTGTATTACACACTGTATCCCTGTATTACACTCAGTATCTCTATATTACACACAGTTTCACTGTATTACACACAGTATCTCTATATTACACACAGTATCCCTGTATTATACTCAGTATCTCTGTATTACACACTGTATCCATGTATTACACACTGTATCCCTGTATTATACACTGTATCCCTGTATTACAATCAGTATCTCTATATTACACTCAGTATCTCTGTATTACACACTGTATCCATGTATTACACACTGTATCCCTGTATTACACTCAGTATCTCTATATTACACACAGTACCCCTGTATTACACTCAGTATCTCTGTATTACACACTGTATCCCTGTATTACACACTGTATCCCTGTATTACACTCAATATCTCTATATTACACTCAATATCTCTATATTACACACAGTTTCACTGTATTACACACAGTATATCTATATTACACACAGTATCCCTGTATTATACTCAGTATCTCTGTATTACACACTGTATCCCTGTATTACACACTGTATCCCTGTATTATACACTGTATCCCTGTATTACAATCAGTATCCCTGTATTACACTCAGTATCTCTGTATTACACACTGTATCCCTGTATTACACACTGTATCCCTGTATTACACACAATATCTCTATATTACACACAGTATCCCTGTATTACATACTGTATCCCTGTATTACACTCAGTATCTCTATATTACACACAGTATAAGGGGGGGACCTAATGTCCTCCCCCTGGCCCCCACTCCTGAGCGGCGGGTGGGGGCCCTAAATACCAATAGGGGGGGGCTATTGTCCTCCACCTGGCCCCCACCCCTGAGCAGCGGGTGGGGGCCCTAAAAATAATGTCCCCCCAGTTGACTTGGGGTCCCCCAAACCCTAGTCACCCCCTCCCCCTCCAAAAGTATCCCCCTACCTATCCCCCTCACCCTAAAAATAATGAGGCGGGACCTTTAACTAAGAACCTGTAAAGAAAAAGAAAAAACTTACCATTGGATGTTTTCTTTCTTCTAAAATCTTATTTTTTTCAGCCCCAAAAAAGGCCAAATAAAAAAACATCATAACCAACGCAATTAAAAAAAAAAAAAAAAATGAATCCATCTTCACCCATGGAGGGCTCTGCGCAGACTGAGCTCTGCAGGGTGGGGGAAGGCTTATAAAGCCTTGCCCCACCCTGCAATTAGGCTCAGAGCACTCTGATTGGTGGGTTTAAGTCATCCAATCAGGGTGCTCTGACAGGTAAATGAAGAGACTGACAGGTAAGTCTCTACATTTACCTGTCACAGCACTCTGATTGGTGGATTAAGTAACCAATCAGAGTGTTATGAGTCAAATTACACAGCGAGGGAAAATGGGAGGGAGGGTCTGCTGCTGATTGGCTGGAATGTGTCTGCTGACTGTGAGGTACAGGGTCAAAGTTTATTCAATGATAACGAATAGGGGGTGTACCGAACATCGCATATGTTCGCGATCGCGCTATGTTCGCCAGGAACTATTCGCCAGCGAACCATCCGGGACATCACTGTATCTGAAGTCACATGATAGACTTTCTTGGTGAGTGTCTAGAGACATAGTACAAATGCTGTAACTTATGCAGAGTCAGATTTAGAAGTAGGTAGATACATTGTAAGGGTAATAAAAAACACATTTATAATAACTACAAATTATAACTGTTGAAAATAATGAATAGTAAAGCACCAAAATCACTTCATCATAATGAAGTAATATTGGGATATAGATGCTCTGCTTGCATTCATACCAATGAAAATGGTGCCATTTCTGCCAAACAACACTGTTTACATTATGCAATGCCCACACCTCTAGTAGCTATCTGTGAGAAGCATCTGATTGGATTAGAGCATGTGATTGCACAGAAGTCATCAATCTTGATGACTTCAGTGAGGTCAGATCAAGTTCCTTCGAGAAGCCTATCTGAGGGCTGGATTATAGGCAAATGTAACAGTGATTAATAAAAGAGGGCCCGGTGATCTAACTAATAAGGAACACAGGGGACAAAAATAAACTAAAAAAAACTTTATTTACAACAGCGTGTTCTTTTATGCAAAGATCTTTACTTTTTATCTGTCTTGTTTTCAGAAAATGAATTCCGACAGAGTTGAGCAGCAACACAGCACAAATCAGAGATATTTTAGCATCATTGAGCCTCTATTTATGGCACAATTGAGTTCTCTCTTTTTCAGTGTTTATTATTATTCAGAGAATAGCTGGGTGCTTCCTAGAGATGGGTATTTTTGAATTCAAATGTGCATTCTCTTTTTTTAATCTTAACCCTTTACGTGTTATTTAATCTTTATTTTTTGCTTGAAACCTAAATTAAATAGAATACGTTTCTGTATAAATCAAAAGTAAATATATATATATATATATATATATATATATATATATATATATATATATATATTCTTTAGGAATTCATTAATCCATCCTTAATGCAAATAGTGAGGGGATTTATTTTAGGGAGTTTGTGATCTATTAAAGTATATATTAAAGTATAAGAAAAATCTTCTATAATAAAATATGACAAAAACGATAATAATAACAATTGTGAAACACCCTGCTTACGAATATTTGTAAGAAGTCTTAAGTCATTTATGTAATATAAATTTTAAGCCCATAGTCCCTCCTCCCTCATAATGTGCCCTACATGAGTACTGATGTTACCTTGAACACAAAAGCGGGGGGGGGGGGGGGGGAGAGAGAAGGGGGAGAGACAAAGTTACATTTTAATATTTAAAAAAAGTTCAGTATTTTTAATTAAATGTAATTTAGTCTATGATAGCACAGAGGTCTTTATATAATATTTTTGGATAAGCGTTTCATATAACATTCTGTTATCTACAAAATTCATAATTAATGTCTCTGGGAACTTTTTTTATAACAGATTGTGATCATTTAAAAAAAACGTATCCAAAAATATTAAGTCGAGGCCAGTGTTGGAACCCTAGGAAACAGGGCAGAAGAAATAAAGATTTTATTAATAAATACATTATTTTATAGATGCTAATTTAGTTATATGCTTTTCTTTTCCTAATAAAACCTTATGTTCTTGCATAAATCTCAAGAATTGCTATGAACATAGGATTTTACATTTTACAGATAGAACAAAAACACAACGTTATATACTGATTTACCATTAAACATATTGTAATGAAACTAGTTACTGCTCAGCCTAACTTTTTACAGTGTCCACTATAAAATACATTCTTTTGAATTATTAGCTTTATTTAGATTTAATATAATTAATGAAAATATTTAGAATTATTTCATTGGCTTACGTGGTATAATATAAAAAGCAAATACATTTAAAAAAAAAAAAAAAGACTAGAATAAACTGGGATTTACAAACCACTATCTGGAAATAAAATTATATTTATATATAGATATAATTGCGAAAGGAGAATAGAACCCTGTCTGTGGAATTTTAAGCGAACATCTGTAGCTTTAGGGCATTTTATACAGTGCTGGGCAAGATGGTCTATGAACATATGATTTAATGAGATAATGTACATTGAGAAAAAAAGGAAGCAGGAAAAATATAGTTGATGTCTAAGGAATTAAGGAATATTATTGAAAATGTTATTTTAGATGTGAGGAACCGAGAAATGTGTGTTAGCCAGACACATAAATAAGTAAATAGATAAAAAAAAAAACACAATAATACTCACACCATACATGGTAGTGGTAATGTGTGAGGTACTCCTGGAAAACCAAATATTCACAGTAAATTGTGTATTGCCCCCTTATTTTAACATGCCTTTTAGGGTATAGCATGGGTAAATAGTCCCAGAAAGATGTTACTCTGTTATTTTTCCTATTTCTATCTGATAGAACAAAAGGTCAATCAAATTTGTGCTTGTCCACAGAAATACCTTTTAATCAAGAGAGTGTCTTGCCAACCAGCCATCCGTGAGCAGAGGGGTGAGAATAAATATGAAGAATAAGTGACCTCTGGTCAATGTAAAATTAGATTTAGCCAATGGGGACCAAAAGAAGGAAAGAGATGAAAATTGCTGCATTGTAACTCATATTCATGATACAATTCAACCTAAATTATGATTTGTTCTAAACAAGTTCAAAGTTAAAAAAGTTAAAATAAACTGATTAAAAAAAAAAAAAAATCCGGAAAAAAGTGTCCATGATGATAAAATGACACAGGAATCAATATGTTAATCCTTGTTATATGCTCTACACTTTGCTCTTGTCCATCTGAACAGAGAAGAAGGAGAGGCAGTTAGAAGCAATGTTATAGTTTTTTTTCTCCTCACTTGCAATGTGTGTCTGGACTGTGCCAAGATTGAACTGGATTAAGATGTTAGTTGCGGAATCAGTAAATTACTCTAAAAAGAAAGCTTGAAAAAGGTTTAAGGACTGTTAAAGTGGTACTAACTTTAACCCTGCATTACAATTTTCTTAATATGTCCAATATTTACATTGTTGGGTTAAACACATTGCTAGTGTCTTCCTGACAGCCACTGAAGGGTAATTCTTCTGAAATTACAGAATGAAATTTAACTATATAATGTTTCACTTCCTCACGAATTACATGAGGAAGTTTAACGACCTCAAATACTGATCATAAGGAAGCACTGGATTCAGAGCTTCCACATGAAAAGCACTTATTTGGATAAGTGCGGCACATGCACGTCTCGTCTTGTCTCCAGTGCTTCTCTATGAGATGCATTGGATTGGATGGGAAGATGAAGAGGAGACTGTCGGTGGGACAATGTCAGAGGTGGAGAGGGCAGCTGCACGGAGTGAGTCGTGGAGCTAAGAAAAAATAAATAAATAAAAGCATTTTTTTTATTTAGTTTTTTTTTTAATTGACTGAAATATTGCCATCGCCTGACTTAGAGTTTAGAATCTCTCAGAAAGTGGCATGTGGTGAGTTAAAAAAATTGCCTGCAGGGAAAGGCAAAAAAAAAGAAAAACACATCACTCCACCTTATCCACATTAACCCCTTAACGCCGTAACGGCGTTCTATGCCGTCGCGGCTTTAAAGGGCTTTAAAGCCGTTGCGGCGGCATAGAACACCGTAACGGCTTTTAGCCCCAGGAGCAGAGGTGTACTCACCTCCGCCGCGATCCTCTTCTGGGGGGCTGCCTGACAGCCCAGGCAGCCCCCCTCCGGCAAATGAGGCCCCCGGGGGCCATGTGATCGCTCTCAAAGAGCGATCACATGGCCCCCTATAGCTGGCTATGGATCTGCCAGCAGGGGGACTGTCTAAAATATCAGACAGTCCCCCTGCTGGTAGGTAGTGTAAAAAAAAAAAAAAATTACATGTTATAAAATAAATTAAATGTCTTTTTATATATATAATATAAGTATATATATTATATATATAATATATATACATATTATATATATGTAACGTCATACGTTAAGTATTTTAATAATATAAGTATATATATTAATATTAAAATACACTTAGAATGACGTTACATATATATAATATGTATATATATTATATATATAATATATATAATAGATCTGCATATATATATTATATATATACGTATAATTACAATAATAAATAAATAAAATAATTAAATAAATAAATAAAATATTGAAACAAAATGCAAAATAAATTATATATTCATATGTTATTTCATTCTAACTGTATTTTGTTATTAATATATATATATATTGGAAACAGAATACAATTAGAATGACATTCTATATATAGCTATCTATATATAAAATACAAATAACCGCAAATATATATATATATAGATAAATACATATAATTACATAAAAGATTACATTAGTATACACGTAGAATTTAAATACCTATAAATGCATATATATTAAAATTCTACGTGTATATTTAAGTAATTTTTTAACATAATTATGTCATTTGATTAATTAAAATTTGACTGACATGCCTGGCAACACAGGGAGAAAGTGCAGAGAATTTAATTCACAAGCACTATATTTGACCCTGTAACTCTCCAAGACACCCTAAAACCTGTACATAAGGGGTACTGTTTTACTCGGGAGACTTCGCTGAACTCAAATATTAGTGTTTAAAACTGGTAAATTGTATTACAACGATGATATTTTAAGTAAAAGTGAAGTTTTTTGCATTTTTTACAAACAAACGGCACTTTTGTGGACTATATTATTGTTGTAATATATATTTACTGTTTTAAAACACTAATATTTGTGTTTAGTGAAATCTCCCAAGAATAACAGTACCCCCCATGTACAGGTTTTATGGTGTTTTGGAAAGTTAGAGAGTCACATATAAGGCTTGCATTTCATTTTTTTGACATTGAAATTTGCCAGATTAGTTATGTTGCCTTTGAGACCGTATGGTAGCCCAGGAATAAGAATTACCCCCATGATGGCATACCATTTGCAAAAGTAGACAACCCAAGGAATTGCAAATGGGGTATGTCCAGTAATTTTTAGTAGCCACTTAGTCACAAACACTGGCCAAATATTAGTTTTTTGCTTTTTTCACACAAAAACAAATATGAACGCTAACTTTGGCCAGTGCTTGTGACTAAGTGGCTACTAAAAAAGACTAAACATACCCCACTTTCAATACCTTGGGTTGTCTACTTTTTCAAATGCTATGCCATCATGGGGGTAATTCTTATTCCTGGGCTACCACACCGTCTCAAAGGTAACATTACTAATCTGGCAAATTTCAATTTGAAAATGGAACGTTCTATATTTGACCCTGTAACTTTCCAAAACACCATAAAACCTGTTAATGGGGGGTACTGTTCTACTCGTGAGACATCGCTGATTACAAATATATGCATTTTTTTGCAGTAAAACCTAACAGTATTATGACATTTACAGCTAAAATGTGAAGCGGAACTACAAATTTAAAAAAAAATTACAATTTCTCACAGTTTTTTTAATTTTATTCATAATAAATTATGTTTCATATATAAATATTTTATATGAAACGAAAGCCCTGTTTCTCCTGAACAAAATGATATATAATAAGTGTGGGTGCATATAATATGAAAGAGGGGAACTACGGGTGAACAGACATATAGCGCAAATTCCAGTTTTTGTTTACGTTTTGTTTTGATCAGAACGTGTACTATTGACTCCGTCCTGAAGGGGTTAAATGTTTTTTTGAGCTGTAACATAGAAGATGAGTGTCTGACTGTTGTAGTGCACAGCACTAAATGTATCATCAGGTGGGAAATGTTCAAAGCAGCAGAGTGAAGTAAACAATATATAGCATTATTAGCTTAATTTCCATATTGTCTCTTATCATTTATACAGTTTCTCTATTTAATAGCAAGTGTTTAATGTTCCTTAACAAAAGCAGTGGGGTTACTTTAGTTAATGAAAACAAAAACTCAGTATGTATTTAAAGAGCAGACTTTTACCATACTTCCAGTGATGAAACATGATTAAGTAATAGTAACATATTATAAAAGTATTATAAAAGTTTTCACAAAATTTCTTTCTAAAATCTCAAATTTTAAATTGATTAGTAGTTGCATTGCTTAAGTTTGTGCAAGAATAAACATTTTTGGAGCACTAAAAAGTCAATATATTCAGGTCAGGCAGAAAAAAACACTATTGTGACTTGCTAAATTAATATCTGCTACACATTTAAGTGCAAACCCAATTCACCAATCCAAAATAATTTAATTAATGTGGAGCAGTATTAAATGTGCAATATACACAGTATACAACCATATTTTGTTAGCCCTCAAATAGGTAACGCTTGATTAATGTACATAGAACATGCAAAGAGAAAAAAAAAGAGAGAAAAATCCAGATAGTATAGATCATTTTACCAATATACAATTCTCTTGTCATACATAACTGTCTCTCACATAATGTATAGAACTAGAGCTGCATAAATGTTCTAGAGCTCCTTATATAACAATTGTCCTTTTAAAAGTATATTTATATATATATATATATATATATATATATATATATATATATATATATATATATATATATACGGAGTGATTACTTCTTTAAAGAATAGGTTATATAGATATTATGACATGATTTTATTATGCGTAGTGTGCAAAAATAAATCATAAAACATAAAGCAATAAAAACACTGCCTCTTACGAGAACAGGTGGTGAGTAAATGCAGCATATACCGCTACTTACTAATCAAGTTCAATTCAGTGGGGCTGCAAGCGTCTTTATGTGCAGGATAAAGTCCTTGCGTACTGCGGATAGCGTGTTACTGTGTCCATGTAACAGCTCGATCTTTCAGTTCCCGCCGTGTAACTCAGATTCTCAAGCTCCGCCCCCTCTGGACAACATCAACGCATTTCGCCGTTTAGTTGCGGCTTCCTCAGGATGTTCTGATGACTCAATCCTGGAGAGGGGCATATAAGGGCAAAGTCCTCAATCCTCATTTGCTATTCGTCAATTCCCTTTTATGTACATTTCGTATCGGGCTTTACCTTGCGATGTCCAACATTGTGTTGCCCATATATTAAACTACCAAATTGTACAATAATATACTTCATACAATAATATTCAAATAATCATATACTCCATAAATTATACTTTTGTAGTAATCTCTTAAAAATGTATACGTATGCATGCAAGATCCAACATTTTACATTAAAGTGGACCAATGTCCTAATTAAACATATTACTGAATTTGAAACAACCAATTTAAAAATAAGCCATATTTCACCTTTCCTAAAATAGATTCTCCTATAGTAATATTACATAAAGAGTGGGCCCTCTCCAAAAAAGATCTTATTTAAAGAGACAGCCAATTAAAGCGTATTTGAAATAACAACATATAAAACCAGAAAGTATTTCCATTCCTGCTTAAAATAAAAGAAAGAATATAAGTAAATGTTTTGCAAGATTATTCAAAAAGTAATACAAGCATCTTATAAAAAAGAAAAAAAGGGCACATAGTGCAGGAGGTTAGACAGTGTCTAGAGGAGTGGAGATAAATAAGGTAAACAAATATACAAATATTAAAATATAAAAAAGTAACAAAAATATAAAAATTAGGGTGGGCAGAGTAAAAATATATCAAAACAAGTAAAACTACATATGTATATAAATAAAAAAATGATATTATAGGTTAAAAAAAAATATTAATAATAATATAAAAAAGTAATTCTAAGAAGTGGCAAATCTCAAAATTATTGAGCCCATACGGGACCATGGTGTTTAGGATAAAAATTCACCTCATCACTGCCTGTACTATCCTTACATTAAAATCTCCACTTCTCCATTCACTCTTTACTTGCTGTATCCCAATAAAATAAAATAAAAATTAAACTGTCTCATCTTTTCTTTTTTTCTCATACAGGATTTTTGCAACTTATTACATGTTGTTAAAGTTGCATATTTTATATTCCTTGATCGTTAAGTCAGGTTACTAAAAAAAAGAAGTTGTCAAATCAACAGACAAGTCATGTTTAAAGTATTAAAAACTATTTAAAATTGAGAAATAGGGAAAACCAGGAAAATATATTTCACAGCAATAGTTCTGCTGTAGAGACCAACATTTATATAAAATATACATTAAGAAACAGTGCACACACAAAAAGACAGTTTTAATTTTCACAAGGCTACTTATTTATTTATTTATAAAATATTTTACCAGGAAAGATACATTGAGACTTCTCTCATTTTGAAGTGTGTCCTGGGTTCACAAAACATTGCATTGATACAATAGGGTACAATAAAATACAAAAGCAATATTAATACACAATATATACAAAATTTAACATAGAACAGGAAGGAAATATATAATCAACCATGACAGGTGCATTCTGTTTTTAGGTATGTAGAGAGGGATCTCTTAAAGGACTTTAGGTCTTTAGGTTTGGGGAAGATTTGAAAGAGTGCGGGAGGTTGCTCCATAATTACGGTGCTCTGTAGGAAAAGGAGGATCATGCTGCTTTTTTTTGTATTGACTAAATAAAGTGCTGGTATTGGATCAGAGGTTATAGGAGGTGGGAACAGCCGGGTAGAGCATTCTGCTCAGGTAGGGAGGGAGCTTCCCAGAAAAGCTCCTAAACACAAGGCTGGAAAGAAGACGGGTGCATCTGGATTCCAGCGACAACCAGTTTAGTTCCTTTAGCATGTCACAATGGTGGGTCCTGTAATTACATTTTAGCACAAGTTGGCAGAACGAGTTATACAATGTATTATGTTTATTAAGGTGGGTTTGCGGTGCAGGTGCATATACTACATCCCCATAATCAATGATTGGCATCAGCATTTGTTGTACAATTTCTTCCTTTACTGCAGGGCTTAGGCAGGATTTGTTTCTGTACAAGGCACCTAGTTTTGGATAAAGTTTAGATGCAAATTTTTCTATGTGGAGGCCTAAAGATAGATTGGGGTCTAACAACATACCCAGGTATTTGAAAGAGTGGACTGCGGTTAGTGTTCTATTTGATTTTCCCTTGATGGATAGGTAGGAATTGTGTAACTTGTGTAATTTAGGTACTGTTCCAAAGATCATTTTGACAGTTTTGTCAGTGTTTAGGAAGAGTTTGTTTTTTGCGATCCACTTTTCTACCTCTGTGAACTGGTCTTGGAGCACAGCCTCAAGCTGCGGTAGATTGGATTTCCTTGCATAGATTACTGTGTCGTCTGTGTACATGTGTACATTTGAGGATTTGCAGACATTAGGCAGATCATTCATAAATAATGTGAATAGTAGGGGGCCAAGAATGGAATCTTGGGGAACACCACACGTGACTGGGAGAGGGAGTCACCGTCAGAAATAGACACATATTGTGAGCGATCCGATACATATGATCGAAACCAGGTTAGCGGACAATCACCACTGCCTGAGTTTTTGAGTTTGTGCAGTAGAATGTCGTCGTCTACTGTGTCAAAGGCCTTTGCAAAATCAAGGAAAATAGCTCCTGTTAGGTGTCATTGCAAACTTTTAAGAGGCCAGTTGTAGTGGAGTGATTCAGGCGAAAAACCCGATTGATCAGGGGTCAGATAGTTAGATTGTTGGTAATACTCACATAGTTGCGTATGGACGCATTTTTCTAAGATTTTTGACTGGAAGCAAGTATATTGGGCAATAGTTAAAAACCAAAGTAATGTCACCGCTTTTATGGATAGGCACTACTCTCGCAGTCTTCCAAAGTTTGGGTATGTATCCAGACACCAAGGATTCGTTAATTAGGGTTGTGACAGGTTTAGCAATTGCCGGTGCACTGAGCTTCAACAGCATTGCTGTGATTTGATTAGGTCCAGACTAGTTTTTCATGTTTAGATTATTAAGGTGTTTCTTAATGACTAATAGGTGCAGGTCTAAAAATGAACTTGTCTATATTTGGTCTTTGCAAATTTAGTGGGGCCTGATTCACATTTGTAGTTTCAGGATGCATGTCATTTATTAGCTTGGCAATCAGCGTGGTGAAGCATCCGAAAAAAATATTGTTAAAGGCATTTGCTACATCTAAGGGAAGTTGCAGGGTTTGGTTATCCACTTTGACAGTGGAGGGTTGGGAGTGGGTTGGGGGAGTTTGTAATTTATTTATGACTTTCCAAAAGTTTCTAGGGTTTGATAGGTTATTGTTCAGATTTTCACAGAAATATTGGGCCTTGGCCAATTTTGTTTGTTTCGTGCATATATTTAGCCATTTTCTATATGCACAGTGATCGTTCATAGAGCCAGTACGCTTGAACTTTGACCACAATGAATCCCTAAACTGGTACATTTGGATGAGGTCAGCTGTGATCCAGTTCATATGTGCCCCTTTTACTCTCACCTTACTCAGCGGGGCATGCAAATTCCAAACTTGTATGAGTTCAGACTGAAATAATTCAACTGCACAGTCTAGATCTGGGATAATGTTTAATCTGTGCCATGTGAGGTTCTTGATGTCATTAAGAAAGGATTCAAGATTAAACATTTTTGAAGGACCTGGTGATTTTAACCTTGGGAGAGGATTTAGTAGAAATTTCTTAAAATCTAAAATCTATATAGCAATCAAATATAGGGATAAAGTTCCACCATTTTGCCATATCATGTTTAGATCCCAGTATCGGTAGCTCCTACACTAATTTTAACAAATTAAATAGTGCTAGTGCTGAATGAACTAAAGTATATTTAAAGGAGCCCTCCACACCCCAAAAGCACTTCAACTTGCTGTAGAGTTTTATGAAGGAGGAGTATCCTATTTTAACTATGAGAAATCTGCACTTTTATAAATCTACTAGGGAACACCTTCTTGGCTGCGACAGCTTTCCTTCCTACTTCTATTAGCTTCCTATAGCTAACGGAAGTGGCAGGCATGCTCTCTTTGATTATGCCTGTCTCCTCCCACACAGACTTCAGACCAACTCTTTCAGACCTCAGACTAGATTTGCGTGCATGCGGGCACCAATTCAGAGGCTCTAATGAGAAGCTTCTGATTGGTTATTTCACTGTAAAGAGATTGAAAGTATCTTCAGAGAAAAAAGGGGAGGGCTTGATAATGCTACAATTCAGGAACTGTAGCTTTTTCAAGCTCTTTTAAGATATACCACCAATAAATATATGCATATACTCATTGAGGGCATATCTACTAAACAATGTTTTATTTATTTTTTTGTCCATTTGTCATTGGAGTGTTCCTTTAAATAATCTGTTGCAAGAGCATTGAGAATATATATCATGCAAAAAGAATGTGATAAACACAAATAAATTGTGTTATTATTAAATAAATATAGTGCACAACTAAACAATGAAAGTGATTGTGCTTTGATGTATATACTTGTGATGCATATCCTATTTCTGCTCTATATCAAAAGAAAATTATAATTAATAATTACTACCCATGACCTCCTCAAATGTATACTTTCCTGGGTTCAAAAAGTTCTGGACAGCAATGTCACCTTAATAGTTTTTTATTTTATAAAGAGCATCAAAGCACAATCATGTTAATTTGTTTAATTTTGACAATTCTTTTGTATTGTGTTTTTTTTTAATCTTTTTAGTTTTGCATTATATACATATAATCACAATGCTATTACAAAAGAGTAATTACATGCACTTAAGCTCATTTAGCAGTAGCATTATTTAAATGGTCTCCCATGTTAAAATTAGTATAGGACCCCATATTGGGGTGCTGTGAAGTAGTGGTGATCTTAACCAGAATTGGCCATATGGTGGAACTGAATCCCAATATTTATTTGCTGAGATAGGTGATTTTTAAGTAACCTTGTAAAATTTCAAACTGGATATTTGTGTGTACATTGCTCCTTAATCTGCATGTTAAAAGTACTGACAGTAAAAAATAAAGAAACTTACTCTGTTGATGACCAAAAAAAAACAAAAAACTATTTTGGCTTTTGATTTATGTTAACATCCAAATTTGGCTCATTTCTGCTTTTCTCCATTGGCACTAATAGATTGCCATAAAATGGACTTTGTCATTTCATTTGCCGCAGCATAGCAGCATGTGTTGCAAATCATTTCTTAATTTGATGAGCAGGTGCAAAATTAAGCCTTCAAAATCCAGGCAATTGAAAAGGTCAAATCAGCAGTTAAGTTGCTTTGGTGATAGTAAATAGACTAAGAATGACAATGTTGAATGAATTTTAGCTGATTTTTTTTCTACTTATTTTTTTAAATTCAACATTGTCTGTATCTTATTTATTTGCACTCCACTACAAATGAAGCTTATGCGTAGATTTATACAAATGTTCATCAAAAGAGAGATGTTTTGTTTTAAAATATGCAACCATAAAATAAAATATATTGCTTTTTGTCATATAATCATTTTTGTATTTGTGAAGCAGATTATTTTTTATGATCACATTCACATTTACAAATGGATTCTGAAAATAGATTTAAACCAGCTTTGAAGTAGAAGTGTACTCATTGTAGTATAAGACTTACAGCTGCCAAAAAAAACATACAAATGATTAATACATAAAATTATATTAGAATTATGGTAAATAAATGTATCTACATTTAGATATCTTGATTTAATTTCACAAGGGTAGTATGCAAATGATTGAGAAATATTATTAAAAGTTATACGTATTGTTAGATTGTATTCATGTTTAATCATCCAATGCATACCTACATATTTTAAATTATATATGTATGGTGTTCTGTATAAAAAGTAAAGAAAATTATAATTAAACAATGTGCATATTCTTAAAGTGGCACTGCCACTAAAAATAAAATGTGTCTAATCTTTGTCTACATTGTGTCTAAATATGGTTCTATTTGTTTCTCTGACTGCTGTAAATTTCATAGAATATTTAAGGGAATGTATGGACTAGCACATATCACTCCCCCTCCTCTCAGTTATATGTATATATAAAAGGTGGTACTTGTTACTTGATGAGCAAAAATAAGTTAATTTAGTAAATCAGATATGTTTTCTCTGTAATGGCACAAGTGAGCAAAAAATATTTTGAGACTTGAACAGAGATTTATTGAAGGGCAAACTATTGAGTCTCGCTAAGCCTTTGTCCATTCTCAGAGTTCTTATTCTTTCTTTTTGATTGGTATTTAGATTGCCAACTAACAAAAATAAAAAAAATAGCAATTGCCTTGAAATGGGAATATTCACTCAAGCATGTTAATTATGTGGTTACATGTGATAGATTTGTCATCTTTTATTTTATTTTTTTCTATATTTTTTTAAAGAAAACTCTGCAAAACAATATTTTTTAATTAACTGTTGCCTTACACTGGATTTTTAAAAGTAATTTATCAAATGTTTTTGAGAGAAACAGCTGCACATTTAAAGCATCTGGTAAAGTATTAAGAAGATGTTAATGATAAACTTAATCAATACTTAAATTAAGCAGCTGCTACCTAAAACAGTAAAATGTAACTAGATACTGAATAGATATGGACACGGTTTTATTGAAAAGAGAAGCATTTACAAATAGGCACATTTTTGAGTTCCTACTAATATACCTAAAATAAATCTGTCTGTTTTGCTATCATCTATCTATATTTAAATATCATGTGAATGGGGGGGGGGAGAGGGGGAATTTGAAATGAAATGACTTTTTTTCAAATGTTTACATGCAAAAATGATTATTTTTCAGTTATAGTGGGATTTCTTGCAAAGTAGGAATTCTCAATGCAGCTGAAAAGTGCCAGTTATGCAAAAACATATGTCCCACAAGTGATTAAAACATCAATAAAATTGAATTTAACTCACTAAACATTTGTGAATATGTTTTTCAAGAAAGTATCAAATATGCAGTACATATTTAAAAATTCATACAAGGTAAAATAGAATATTTTAATATAGTAATAAAGGCCCTGGTTTTTGTTTTTTGATTAGATTTCAAAACCATATTAAAATATTTTTATTGCAACAAAAACGTTGAGACACATTTTGGAATTATTTATTGAGTGCATTATATACAAATGGTTAATTAAATTTTTCTGCCAATATTTGTGAAAAAGGAAAGTTTGTTCACTATTTGACAAGAATAATTATTATAAATATTTGTCATTTACAAATTGAGCAGTGTCATCTTACCTTTTCCATTTTAAACAAATGGGTAAAGTGATACATACAGTAGGTGAATCACACTCGTAAGAACACCTTAAAATTAAGATGAAAATTAGGTACTCACAAACAAGGAGCCAAATATGTACATATGGCTCTCATGGGAACAGCACTGGGACCATTGAATAGGATGTCCCTCTTCTTCTCAGGAATCTCCTTAGGATGGATTTAGTGCAGTGTAATAGAAGATTACTGGCCACCTATGAAGTAAGTGTGGCCAGTAATCTTCTATTACACTGCACTAAATCCATCCTAAGGAGATTCCTGAGAAGGAGAGGGACATCCTATTCAATGGTCCCAGTGCTGTTCCAATGAGAGCCATATGTACATATTTAGCTCCTGGTTTGTGAGTACCTAATTTTCATCTTAATTTTATTCAACATATGAACAAACTATATTACGCTATATTGCTTTATATTATTTTGTAGGTGTTCCTACAAGTGTGATTCACCTACTTTATGTATTGCATTTTTGTATTATTTTGAGAGGTATAAGGGATTTCCCACTCAGGTGTTTCATCACACTCACATTCCCATCACTGTATATATGAAATCTATTGTTCAAATGGGTAAAGTGATTTGACTACATTTCTTCAAGACATGTGGTTTAAGAGGGATTTAATGCACACAGTCATTTATAATATCAGTCAAGCATAATTGGGTAGGACAGCCAATATTTTCAAGGATAAAATAACATTGTAAGTTAATGGTGAAGCACCAGAATTACTTTCAAAGAGATATCTTCTTTTATATTACTGGCTTTTAAAGTGTGGCTTTCGTTTTGTCATTACAAGCTCCGTATAATAGGCAAATATAGATACAGTACTAAATTAGGAAAGAACAAAATCCACGATCATTGAAAAAAATAAAAATCTTTCTAACTGTCAGTTTGACACATTTATATAGAAAATGTCAACTGTACAAGCCTAAATGTTCTAAAGTTTGTGAGTATTAAAATAAACTAAAAAAGAAAGAATAAGAATTGTAGTTTTTGGATAAGCAAAAGGCAAATTGTTAAAAAGCACTGAAAGCATCACAGACAATAGTAAGTAAATATAGTATTAATGTAAATTATGCCATCCAGAAAGTAAATCTAAATTCACTCTCATATGGCCAACGTACAGTAAATGCTGCTATTGGAGGATGACTCCAAGGTAGGTTATATAAGTGTGAGTTAAGTATCCAGCCCCCCTAAATATTAGAATGCAGAAGACATGTAATTGACATGAGGGATTGAGTATATAAGAAACAGCTGACCTCCTAGAATGTTAATGGTTTATAGCTGACAGAGTTTTAGCTATTAATTGTACCATAAACACCTACAAAATGGCAGCCCTGTGGACTAAGCTTCTATGTATTCGATTCGTTCTTTCATCTGCATACTAGATATATTTAAATATTACTATAACCATACCATTTATATGCAAAATAATACTTCTGAATTTAACCCCTTAAGGACCAAACTTCTGGAATAAAAGGGAATCATGACGTGTCACACACGTCATGTGTCCTTAAGGGGTTAAAGTGAATCAAGCTTTACAAAAAGCTTTGCTGGGAAAAGACCTAACCATGTTAATTTTTTGGGAAATGAGAAATGGAAGATGAGAGTACAGCATATGATTGGTAAAAGCTGGTCTGTAGAGACTGATTTCTCTTTCAACTTTAAAATATAAAAATAAGAATTGTTTTTTAAACTTCGTGGATTCACCCTGCCTTGTGTTGCTAGCTGGGATACAATGATGGCAAAAGTGGATCCTAACCGATAGACAGACCGACCAACAGAAAGACAGAGAGACGAGGGACAGACAGATCGAAAGCTAGATAAATAGATAGATAGATAGATAGATAGATAGATATTTATAGCAGTAGGTTACAATACTCAGTTTAGCTGTCAATGTTTCAGCCCAACCAGAAAAAATGTGTACTAGCGTCATAAGGTAATATCACTGGAGATACTGGTGTTTCTCAAATTTGCTGTTAGTTCTGAGGGAATATCGGTAAAACGCTCATCCATAACAATTTCTAGATCATTTTACAATAAATCAACAAATATGGTGGAAACACAACTATGAATGTTCAGAGGCAGTTAAAACTAAAACCAATGCAATACTGAGAACTATACAGAGCAGACATATAAGAGTTAATTCATACCCAACTAATAAAGAGTATAACAAACATGAAGAATCATACAAAATTCACCGTTTTTGCCAGTAGTAAATGAGAAATCCATTTATCCACTTGACTTCTTGCAGACTTTATTGGAGTAATTTCATCCCATTCTTAGGAAACAGTAATTGGTCAATAACCATTGACTGGCTTATTAGGAGTTGTTAACTTTGGAAATGCTTAATAGCAATCTTGCTAGTTTTGCAATCCCCAAATGATGCACATATAGGTTGGGCCTGGTTAATTTGTTTCCTAATTGTATACGGATTTTATCATTGCATTCAAATCCATAGGGATCAACAATGATATAAAAAACATTACTCAGGTACAATTCACATTCAATGCTTTCTGTGAGACTGTATGCTGAAGTTTAAAGACAATACTTCTCAAAATGCAGCTGAATCAATTGTAGCTATGCTATAAAACATTTATTACTCAGTAGTTCGTTTTAATTACTCTAATGTATTTTCTTTAATTAAAACTGTAAAATAATGACAATTCAAAGCGATACAGCAAATTCACCAAAAGTCATTTTTCATAAAGCTTATTAATACTATACTGGGTCAGTGATGTTATTACAAGATAGTGACTTATCAGTTATTTTGTTTGACAATAACATTATGAAACTATTGTTTGAGCAAGCAAATTAATGGCATCAATTTTCTACCAATTGATAAATTACATTGTACATTTTCTCTTCTTATGATTATTTGGATCTTTGCAGTGAGTTAGCACATTTAAAAGGACACTCTAAACAGCAAAACAGTGATAGATATTAAGGTGATTTTGGTGTATAGATCATGCCGCTGCAGTCTGAATGCACAAATATTTGTTATCCAAAAGTTAAATCTCTTAATTCCCTTTGTTTAGGCACACACTCTCTGTCTGTGACTCAGGGTCCTGATGAAAGTTTATGTTTTTAACCCCTTAGTGACCAGACCGTTTTTCACATTTTCTCACCGTTAAGGACCAGGGCTGTTTTTACATTTCTCCGGTGTTTGTGTTTAGCTGTAATTTTCCTCTTACTCCTTTACTGTACCCACACATATTAAACACAGTTGTTCGCCATTAAATGGTCTTTCTAAAGATACCATTATTTTCATCATATCATATAATTTACTATAAAATTTTGTTTATAAAATTTGATGAAAAAATAAAAAGCACTTTTTCTAAGTTTGACCCTCCAAATAGTTTCTAAATTTTTTCATGAGTTTAGAAATATCCATAATAATGTTAACATGTTCTTAGCTTTTTTTTTTTGCAAGTTATAGGGCAATAAGTACAAGTGGCACTTTGCTATTTCCAAACCATTTTTTTTCAAAATTAACAAAAGTAACACTGATATCTGTCAGGAATCTCTGAATAACCCTTCACATGTATATATTTTTTTTTAAAAGAAGACAACCTAAGTTATTAAATTTGGGGTATTTTGACTCTTTTCATGCTCTTTTCATGCAACCATTTTACCACCAATCTATGCCAAATTTAAAAAAATTAAATAATTGGTGATTTTTTTGACACACATAGCAATTTAAGAATACATGAACTGAGAACTTTAAGGATTACTGCCAAATAACACCCCGATATGTGTTCAGCAACATCTCCTGAGTACAGTGATATCCCCCATGTTCTCTGGGGGCTAAAATACCTTGTTTGGAGAGTGTGCCTTCCAGTTTTCCAACTTGGAATTTTCACAGCTGGTCATCATGCACCCATGTTCTATTTGGGACATTGTTTAAGTTGGCCAATGTAATTTACCTTAATCAAACCACTAGGTTATTTCAAGTGGTGATTTTTAACACTTACCATGCACTAATTCTACAACCAGTCTTTGTCAAAATTTTGGGTGGCCATTTTTACGTGTAATTTTTCTCTCACATTGTACTTTAGGCATGGATTCTCAGTTCCTGTTATGTGTTACTGACAAAGAATACCCCAATATGTGTTCAGCAACATCTTCCGAGTACAACAGTGCCCATGTACAGGTTTTTCATGTGTTTTTGTAAACTCACAGGGGTCAAATGAAGGGCTTTCCCCTTTTCCATGTTTGCACATTGAAATTTTGCCAGATTGGTTTTCTGGGCCAATGTTGCCTTTGAGACCGGTCCAGTCTTTTGTAGTAGCCACTTAGCCAAAAACGCTTGCCAAAGTAAGCGTTCATATTTGTTTTTTGCATTTTTTTAAAACAAAAACTGTACTTTTACTGGTGATTTCTTCGTCGTGATCTGATTTTCTGTTGTAAACATTCATATTTGTGTTCAGCGAAGTCTCCCGAGTATAACAATACTCCCCATGTACATATTTTATGGTGGTTTAAAAAGGTACAGGGTCAATATAGGGCTTGCCTAATTCAGTTTGCCAGATTAGTTTGCTGGGTCTTTTGAGAACATATGGTAGCCCAGGAATGTTAAATAACCCCATCATGGCATACCATTTTCAAATGTAGACAACCCAGGGTATTCCAAATGGGGCATTTCCAGTTTTTTGTAGTAGCCACTTAGTCACAAACCCTGGCCAAAGTTAGCATTGTTATTAGTTTTTTAAATTTTTTTACACAAAAACTGCACTTTTACTGGTGATTGCATCGTTGTGACAAGTTTTACTGTTGTAAACACTCCTATTTGTGGTCAGCGAAGTCTCCCGAGTATAACAATACCCCCCCTGTACAGGATTTATGGTATCTTAGAAAGTTACAGGGTCAATATAGGTAAAAATATAGATAACCCAGGGCATTCCAAACGGGGTATTTCCAGTCTTTTGTAGTTGCCACTTAGTCACAAACGCTGGCCAAAGTTATCATTTATATTTGTTTTTTATTAAAACAAGTTTTTCAATTTATGTTATATATATATATATATATATATATATATATATATAATGGTTTAATTATTTTATAATATATTATACATATATATGTATACTATATATATATATATTTTTTTTTTATTATTACTTTTTAGCAGCCTGGGGGACTGTTTGACAGCTCATGGTGATCACATGGCCCTAGAGGGCCGGGGTGGCCAGAGCTGCTGCAGGGGGACTGCTGGGGTCTCCGTCAGTCCCCCCTGACCGCAATCGCCGAGGATCGCTGAGGATCGCCGGTCCAGGTAAGTCCAGGGCTCCTATTTACCGCGGTCATACTTGGTAGGTACCGCGGTCCTTAACTACCGTTTTGTTGTCGGACATACATATCATTAAGGGTATATACATAGATATATATAATTTCATTCTAAGCATATTTTGATATATATATATATATATATATTAATATAAAATACAGTTAGAATAAAATTACATATATATATATATTTATTTTTTAAAATAATTTTTACAGTTTATTTGTTTTTAATAATTTTGTTTATAATATATATATATACATAATGTATATAGTTATTTAATATTAGTATGATGTTATATATAAGATATATATATATATATATATATATATATATACATATTATATATGTATATATATATATATATATATATATATATATATATATATATATATATATATATATATATATATACATATATATTTTTATTTATTACCATTTATTTATTTGTAACTTTTTTTCAACTTTTTTTTTACTTTTTTCACCAGCAGGGTGACTGCCTGTCAGTTCAGGCAGTACCCCTGTAGGCAGCACTGTGGACAACTATGAGGGCCATGTGACCACTCTTTTAGAGCAGTCACATGGCTCTGGGGGTCCTAAATTGCAGGGGGGGACTCTCTGGGCTTAGACCAGAGAGTCCCCCCTAAGAAGAAGACCGATCACCAGAGGGGGAACAGCGGCAATCGGTAAGTTCATGGGGAAAGAGAGTGAGGTAGGGTAGAGGGTTAATTTTTTAAAATATATATATTTTTTTTTATATTTACTGAGTGCCTCGACCCCTCAAGGCACTCAGTACAGGCAGAGCATTGGAAGCCTGCCTAGAGGACCTGAGAAAGAGGAATAAATATACCACCCAGGAGGGGTGAGAAAATATATATTTTTATATATATATATATATATATATATATTGTATCTAGGTCGCCGCTGTTGGCACACCCCCCTTTAAAAAATGCCCTAGGCAGCTGCCTGATTGGCATAAAAGAAGGTCCGGTACTGTCCATATATAAGTTAAAATATTGGTTTTGAAACTCTGTCGTACACTATAAACCAAGTTGAAAGAATGTGCATATATACCAGTCTATAGCATGAACTTTTCCTTTTACAAACAATGCATTTAGAAATGGGATTCTGTTGTATTGATCTTAAATATTGTGATTAATGTTGAGGTCTTGGTATCAATTGAATTGTATTGTTTAACTTTGCAATTTATCTCTTTTTTATGTTATCTCAAATTGCACTAATCAAGCAATCGGCTTAATGTTTGATAAATAGTCTGTAAATAAACTTAAAGGAGGGAACAAATAATTAAACTATGATAAATGGACTGGAAAAGAATTGATGAATTGCATCTGCTGTGTTCAGCAGTTTCACTGGTTTGAGATATTAGGTCTGTTAGGATGTTTGCAATAACAAATTTAAAATTGTTCAAAAGAGCTTTTTAAATGTAAACATTAAAATATACATTACAAACAAGATTAGACAATAATATATATTATAGAAATGATGTGCAAACCTGAAATTATTAGTGATTCTACTTTTTTTTTTTTTATTACGTTGAAATGTTTAAATGTTTAAGGACTGGAAGATCGGGCAATATTTTTGTTGATGACATGCATGCATATAGTAAATATGGATATTTTTTTTGTTGTGTTTCAGGTTAACAGGATTTCATCTTCCTACTCCCGTAATGAGTACAGGACCTGTATTTTCATTGCGTTTGACAAGTGATTTTGCTGTTAGTGCTCATGGCTTCAAAATATTTTATGAAGGTAAGACACTTACACAATTCAATTTTAATGTTGACATGTTGTTCCTCTGTAATTGCTAAAATAAAAAAATGCAAACCAAACATATATGGATATGCATGTCCAAGTTGGCTTGACTGGAGATGTTTATCCAGACTGGCTATTCTAAACAAAAAATGGAGCAGTGGAAATACCCCTTAATATCTCTGTTTTGCAACAAACCTACCAATGTCAATGGTTAATGCAAACTCTGGTGAACATTGTGAATGTACAGATATGCACATTGTTTACAAACTGATAAAAAAAAGCTACTACCGTATTTTTCGCTCCATAAGGTGCACCATACCATAAGACGCACCTAGTTTTTAGAGGAAGAAACCCAGAAAAAAAAATATTCTGAACAAACTGTCCCATAGTGTTTCTTACTATGGGACAGTTTGTTCAGAATATTTTTTTCTCCCCTGACCCATAGTGTTCTCACCCCCCCTCTCCCATAGTCTTCTCCCCCCCTCCCATAGTCTTCTCCCCCCTTTCACATAGTCTTCCCCCCTCCCATAGTGTTCTCTCCTCTCCCATACTGTCCCCCTCCCCTTCCCTTGTCCCATAATTACTTACCTGTCTTGTAGCGTGGGTTGGCCTTACAGCGCACACCGCGGTACTGGAACTTCAATTTCAGGTTCCGGTTTCCGGCGGGACTGAAAGGAAGTGTGCACATTGAGTGCGCATTTCCTTTCAGTCCCGCCGGAAACCGGAACCTGAAATTGAAGTTCCTGTACCGCGGTGCGCGCTGTGAAGCCGGCCCACGCTACAAGACAGGTAAGTAAAGCTTCATATTCGCTCCATAAGACGCACAGACATTTCCGCTCACTTTTGAGGGGAAAAAAAGTGCGTCTTATGGAGCGAAAAATACGGTAATTACAATTCAGTCATAAGGGTTACTGTCACAATAATAATAGCTACTTTTGTTACAATTATTGATTCTAAACAGGAATAAAAAAATATAGGATTTTCTTTTTGCTGTATTTGTTTAACTGTAGAGTAGACTTGCATCTTCTGTGTTCAACTGTTGTTAATTTAACATTACCATAGCTTTGATGGGGATGTATATGGTAATTGGGGATTCTATTCCAAAAACACTAGAAGGACATTGTTGGAAACTCATGCTGCAGAGTATTGTTATCCAACTGGTGACCTACATTTTTTACACTCCTGATACTATCTGGGGATCTTAAATGAAATTAAAGAGTATGTTATATCATTAATATAATATAATCTTACATGCCACATGGCACATACCATGCTTAGAAAGGTTGTGCAATGATCCATTTTGAGTGTAGAGTATAGTTCATCTAATTTTAAATATCTGTTCAATTAAAAATGATACCCTTTTATGCTATTTAAAAATGTATGCTTTAAAGGCCATTTTATGTAAACATATAAGTCTATGAATTCGACAAACATGTATATGTATTTCTAACTTTTATATATTTTAAATGTGGAATATGATGTATGCATAAGAAAGCTTTCACAAGCTGCAATATGTAAAAAAATAACAGTAGAACGTTTCCAGTCTGGGATTTTAGATTATAATTTTCCATTATTTTTGCAAGGTTTCAAGCAACTAATTTTAATAAAAAAAAGAAGAATATCTCTGTAGTTGGTGTGCATTCGGAGAGTAATGGCTAACCTTGCCTATTTATCTCAATGTGTATGATTTAAAGGATTTTAAATCATATAAAGATGGATTTTTGGACAGGTAAAGTCAAACATACACATGGATGGATAGATCGATGATAGACAGATAGATAGATAGACAGACAGATTAGGATTAGGAGGTCCTTAAACTACCTTCATTTTAAATTATTTTGCAGGACAATTTAGAATACATGTTCTCTTTTGTTTTTTACAATCTTTCTTTTAATATAATTTTTTCATGAAAGGCTTTTACTTTCTTGAGTATGTATATAAATGTGTTTTTTGCTTAATAAAGTTTTCAATAACAAGTACGATACAATGTCAATACTCCAAATACTACTGGTGGAGAGTAGAGACAGCTACAGTAGTAGAAACATATTAGCTCAGAACAAGAGAAATATATCAGTTCATTGAACCAGGTGTGTCTTGGGGAGTGCTTCATTGCATGAAGCTGCATTCTTAGCTGCGGGAGTTCCACTGAGAGGGTTATGGATGTAATATTGCATAAAGAAACAATGCTACATTAAATAGCATTGGTTCTAAGTAACGGTATAGCTGGGATCCTACTCAGGGGTGCAATTGGAGCATATATCCTTGGGGTAGTGTAAGAATAGGCACTTCCTGATAAATTTATTAAATTAATAGCAATTTGTGGGCAGTCATTGGATTTAATATTAGGTTACTTTCTGTACCTAGGCAATAGGACAGTGAGTCTATGTGAATAATACAACATGATTCTTGTATGTGCACTTATTAAATTTAATACACGATTTCAATGACGGCACTGATCACATGAAAGATAATACAGTTGCAAGAAAAAGTATGTTAACCCTTTAGAATGATATGGATTTCTGCAGAAATTTGTCATAAATGTGATCTGATCATCATCTAAGTCAAAACAATAGACACAGTCTGCTTAAACTAATAACACACAAAGAATGAAATGTTGCCATGTTTTTATTGAACACACCATGTAAACATTCACAGTGCAGGTGGAAAAAGTATGTGAACCCCTAGACTTATGACATCTCCAAGAGCTAATTGGAGTGAGATGTCGGCCAACTGGAGTCCAATCAATGAGATGAGATTTGAGGTGTTGGTTACAGCTGCCCTGCCCTATAAAAAACACACACCAGTTCTGGGTTTGCTTTTCACAAGAAGCATTGACTGATGTGAATGATGCCTTGCACAAAAGAGCTCTCAGAAGACCTACGATTAAGAATTGTTGACTTGCATAAAGCTGGAAAGGGTTATAAAAGTATCTCCAAAAGCCTTGCTGTTCATCAGTCCATGGTAAGACAAATTGTCTATAAATGGAGAAAGTTTAGCACTGCTGCTACTCTCCCTAGGAGTGGCAGTCCTGTAAAGATGACTGCAAGCACACAGCGCAGACTGCTCAATGAGGTGAAGACGAATCCTAGAGTGTCAGCTAAAGACTTACAAAAGTCAATGGCAAATGCTAACATCCCTGTTAGCGAATCTACAATACGTAAAACACTAAACAAGAATGGATTTCATGGGAGGATACCACAGAGGAAGCCACTGCTGTCCAAACAAAACATTGCTGCACGTTTACAGTTTGCACAAGAGCACCTGGATGTTCCACAGCAGTACTGGCAAAATATTCTGTGGACAGATGAAACCAAAGTTGAGTTGTTTGTAAGAAACACACAACACTATGTGTGGCGAACAAGAGGCACACCAACATCAAAACCTGATCCCAACTGTGAAGTATGGTGGTGGGGGCATCACGGTTTGGGGCTGCTTTGCTGCGTCAGGGCCTGGACGGATTGCTATCATCGAAGGAAAAATGAATTCCCAAGTTTATCCAGACATTGTGCAGGAGAACTTAAGGCCACCTGACTACCAGCTGAAGCTCAACAGAAGATGAGTGTTGCAACAGGACAATGACCCAAAGCATAGAAGTAAATCAACAACAGAATGGCTTAAACAGAAGAAAATACGCCTTCTGAAGTGGCCCAGTCAGAGTCCTGACCTCAACCCGATTGAGATGCTGTGGCATGACCTCAAGAAAGCGATTCACACCTGACATCCCAAGAATATTGCTGAACTGAAACAGTTCTGTAAAGAGGAATGGTCAAGAATTACTCCTGACCGTTGTGCACGTCTGATCTGCAACTATAGGAAACGTTTGGTTGAAGTTATTGCTGCCAAAGGAGATTCAACCTGTTATTAAATCCAAGGGTTCACATACTTTTTCCACCTGCACTGTGAATGTTTACATGGTGTGTTCAATAAAAACATGGCAACATTTCATTCTTTGTGTGTTATTAGTTTAAGCAGACTGTGATTGTCTATTGTTTTGACTTAGATGATGATCAGATCACATTTTATGACCAATTTGTGCAGAAATCCATATCATTCGAAAGGGTTCACATACTTTTTCTTGCAACTGTATCTCATAGATAATTTCATCTATTCACTTACTTTCAGTGAGAGAAATGACACCATGTTTGCTTGTTACAGAAACCTAATTCTAATACCAGGACAATAATAACACTTAGTAAAGGTTCCTCATAACAGCTTTTATATTTGAACTACTGCATAAGAGACGCCTTAAAGCCATATATCCAGTATGACTTTTAGCCTTCATCACAAGCCCATTCCCAACTGTACTATGTAAGACATATACGCTCTTCCCTGAAGCATTACACATGCATGTTGTCTTGTTCCAATAATGTTTTCTCAAAGCAACATGTTTATTTTAGCCTGAGAAGCAAGCTTCTGACAGTATCAACTGACCTTTACAAGATTCATCTATTGGGTATAGAAATAGATATTTGTTTCTTCCTAGCATCTTAATAATTTCGCTAAAAATATTGTTCTAGTGCAAGCTGTTTTTACCCGGCATATTAGATAATATTAAAATTAATTTTAACGAGAATGATATTTGTAACATTAAAGTGACAGGTTATTACATTTTATGTATGAGCATGAAAAATGAAATTGAATATTGCTAGCTATTGCACTGTTTGTTATTTTTACAGCTAATAATATTTTCAACTGCAAGGACAAAGTTATAGCTTTTGTTTTTATTATTGCAGTTTAATATTAAAATTGTATCAGCATTTACACTTGGAAAATGCAAAATACATAAAATTATCATTGTTTTTTTGTTTTTTTTATTTTTTGTGGATCTGCAACAAAACAGAAATGAAAAGTAAACGGATTAAAAAATATATATAATTATTTTTTTTACAAAGTGACTTTCTATAAGTTAATTCACAGTCTTTAAAGTTTAAGTACAAATAAATTTGAGGTTAGATACATAGTCATATTTTTATATCTAATTCTAAAATGTGTGTTGATTAACTTCTCTGATTCCCTTTTCCCCAATGAGAAGATAATGTTCAAGACATTAAATACATGTAAAGTACCTTGACACATTGATGTTAAAGGATAAAGGATGAATCGTGTCATTGAAAAGGTACCTTGATATAAAGAAATAGCTGGTCGTGAAAATGATATAACATTTCTCCATGAACATTTTTACTGACTAAAACCTGACTAGCACTTTGATGAATAACCTCTATACAATAGTTATATTTAATGCAATAGACTCTGTTAATTACCTACATGGAGATTTAAGAGTCCAATTTCTTTAAAAAAAAAATATGGTTTTAATAGTTTTATTTAGAAATACATAATATTTATTCATGTATTTATTTTTGCACCTAGATAAATAGCAAATTCGCAATTAATAAGAGTAGCATATTTCAATAGCTTGAATTGCTTAATTTAAAAGGTGTATATGAGTTAAGAGCGAAGAGTGAGTTGAGAATCAGTTGACAACATATAGACCATTTGGACACAAATTAACCAAATACTGAATACGAGATTATTTTTCCAAAAATCATATGTTTGTAAGCTGTCAACTACCTGGCTGTAAAACTTGATTAAATATATACCTCAGGAGCTTGGGTCAGACCATTCTAGACCGCTGGAAGGCAGTCATTAGCAAAGTAGTTTGGATCCTATATAAATGTGAGCTATAAAACATTTATTGAACCCAAGTCACAACGGAGACATTTATACGGAAGTACTCGATTGGACAATTAAACTGCTGTTTTTAATGCAAAAGGACCTTAATGAAGTGTTTAAAAGTTTAAATGAATATTTTTGCACAAAATGCATCAGGGTGGCCCCCCACCCATTTAATTTTTTTTTTTTTTTTTTTACACATTTCTCTGTTATGTCCTATTGTACAATAAAAATTATATTTGTGTTGGATTCAGGCTGCTTTGCTGATACTATCCTGCCAATGATCCAAGAGGTTTGCTGCTGTTGTAGATTATTTTTCCAACTTTAATATATTGTTCAATTAATAATTATACATTTTAAAAAATGATAGAGGTTTTACTACATGTAAGCTTGTTTCTAATTCTTAAAATATGGAAAATGTAATACGGAGCATTAACAATTTACCTTATCTTGCCCTAAAACAGCATGGCTCACTTACTTTAGATTTACCTTTATAATTTTACTTTATGCCTAACTGCTCAATACAACATTAAATTCAAAATAAAAATAACATCACATACATCCACTCTAAAACTGAAAATAACCCTATTAATTTGTACGTAAAAGAACAGAAGAGCATGGTGTAATTGTTAACAATTGATTTTACATAAAAGTTTATGTTTGTAAAAATAATTTGTTGACCTGAAATTCCAATTTAAATAGATATATTTTATTTGCAAATAAATCAATTAAAAATATTTATTTTCGTGTACAGGTAGTTTTCCTGATGATATTGTCACATTATAATTTTGCTATACTTTTGTTAGAATAGAAGTTACAAGAGATGCCCAATATGTTTAAACGCAAGTGGCAGGATCAATATAATTTCTGTTGTTTAAGATTTGCTATATTACTAATTATCACAGATAGACTTGGTTGAGAGATTAGCATAGGGTATGCATTATAATACACATGCATCCTGTGAATTTCACTCCAATGCAACCTCCACCAAATACCACTGGAGAGATATGATTGTTTAAGTGTTTTCTGTCTATAAGATTCTACAAGATCTAAAAAAATAAAATCTGCTCTAAAAACACCATGGGAAAGGCTCCTACAAAGAAAGAAAATGAAAACAAATCAATAATCCTTCTAGTAGTTGCATACAGCCCAACTCTAGTAGGAGTAAGTTAAATTATTAAAGAGCTACAACTATTAATTTCAGAGGACCCCACACTCAAAGGAATATTTCATACTAGCATTCAAACAACCGCCTAACCTAAAACAGAGATTAGTCCACAGCAAATTGACCACAGAACAGGAGCTCACACAGAATGGCCCTGTATGATGCAACAAATCACTCTGCAAACTGTGTCAACATATATGTGGCAATAACACAGCCAGACAAAATAACAAATCATACAACATTAAGGGATCATATTTGTGCACATCTGCGAATGTGGTGTACATGATATAGTGTACAGTGTGTGACAAAGGTTGCTCCATTGGAAGAACTGGCCTTAAGCTGCATCTCAGAATGAATCTACACAGAGACTCATTCAAGAACTACAAGGAAAACGGATAGTGTACCCCTGTTGGTCATCACTTCACCCAAACTGGTCACTCCATCCAGAACCTCAGGATTAATGTTCTTAAATGGAATTTCAAAGCTTCTCATGAACGAAAGACATTTGAGATGAAAATGATCACACATTTCAACACCAGAAATGAAGGACTTAATGTAGATTCTTGCTTTCTCACACACTACCAAAACTTTAAATAAACACACATCTTAATGTCTTATATAGTTCTTTTTTAATATTCTCGCTTCACCTTTATTGGATCAATTTATTTACATGCATATATGCAGCTATACTTGCATGCCCTACTCTGCTGTTTTCTTGTTTTTGTTTCTTTTCAACTGGCTTATTGACTCTCCTCTGTTTATTTAATTTTCTGGCAATTCTCAGCCAGCCTTGCACCTTTCACTTTCAGACCCATCTTCTGCTATTTATGACACACCACTCACCCGACCTCCTCCCTCCCCTTCTCTTACATTAGTTGTTTTAAGAGTTAAACGCTATCAGATTGATCAGTATTGCTTCAGACCTGAGGAAGAGAGGAAAACTATCTGAAGCTTATCTTTGAAATATTATATTAGTCCAATAAAAAAGGTATAATTGCATACTGCAGTACTCTGGTATTTTGGCATCCTGTCTACTTGACTAATATGGCTAATCCAATCTACACTTCTACACTATATATATACAGGGGGTCCTCACTTTATAACCTACCTGTTTTACTATGGCTTGCACTTATGACCAGCTCTTTAGCGTGGGGATTCAAGGGATTCCCCACGTTAAAAAACTGGTCTATGTTTGGGTAATTTCCCGTGAACATAGATTAGAGGGATTCCCTGCTCTGACAAGCGCACCAGAACAGGGAATCCCTCTATTCTATGTTCAGGGAAATTTTCCCGAACATAGAAAAACACACCAGAGCAGGACATCCATCTATTCTATGTTCTGGATAATTTACCCAAACATAGACCTGCACTGGTGCGCATGCTCTGTATTGCATCCTCACTTACCAACCAATTCGTTTTACAACCAGGTCATAAGAACGGAACCCGGTCAGTAGGTGAGGAGTGTCTGTATATAATATATATGTAAAAACAGAAATTATAGGTCGCGCCACAAAAATGATAAAATATAATAAAATCAATGCGTACTTACATAAAATTGATAAATCAGAATAAAGTTCTTATTAAAAGGTATATGAATAAAAAATAGTCCAAGTTGATTGACGAGATGAGTAAGTTCGCAAGATCTTATAGGTTCTAAGATAGTCAGATGTCCGGATGACGTGGAAGAATGCAAATGAGAGAAAGATTCCAATAGTGTAAAACTATTTCCGGTAGTGAAGAGACAAAGTATAATAATGATAATATTCCTCCTACTCACCTATTTAAGAGCTAGTGCCAGCTCAGGTGTAAACAGCATTCAGTGGTGTTGATCCCCCACTGGTAGGATATAGGTGTTGGTAGGTGGTGAAGGTCCAAAGTATGGGGAAAGAAAAAAATAAAACCAAATAGTGCTCTCTGTATGCAATAATAGATAGTTGGTATTTTAAAGGTTTAATACTCACATGTAGGTGAGCAGGATATGCTGCTCACTTTAATAGCTTAGGTGGTAAAATGACACCTAGGATTCTTGAGTGGGTACTTCAGAGTACTTGATGACCAGGTTAAAAAATAAATAAAATAATATATAAGACAGGTATATGGCACTGTCAAAATATAAGGGGCCAATATTCCTTTAATGAAATATAATAAAAAAAGAGTAAAAGCAGTAAAGAAAAACAGCCTAACATGTTTTGCCAACACAGGGCTTTATCAAATGGCAATACCACCTACGCTATTAAAGTGAGCAGTATATCCTGCCCACCTACATGTGAGTATTAAACCTTTAAAATACCAACTATCTATTATTGCATACAGAGAACACTATTTGGTTTTATTTTTTTCTTTCCCAATACCAAGGAACTTCACCACCTACCAACACATATATCCTACCAGTGGGAGATCAACGGCACTGAATGCTGTTTACACCTGAGCTGGCACTAACTCTTAAATAGGTGAGTAGGAGGAATTTTATCATTATTATACTTTGTCTCTTCACTACCGGAAATAGTTTTACACTATTGGAATCTTTCTCTCATTTGCATGCTTCCACGTCATCCGGACATCTGACTATCTTAGAACCTATAAGATCTTCCGAACGTACTCATCTCTTCAATCAACTTGGACTATTTTTTATTCATATACCTTTTAATTAGGACTTTATTCTTATTTATCAATTTTATGTAAGTACGCATTGATTTTATCATATCATATCATTTTTGTGGCGCGACCTATAATTTCTGTTTTTACATTTGTATTTTCTTTTGATGGTCTGTGAGGGAACCCTTAGGTTGTGGCCCACTTCCCATTTATCCTAGCTGTCTACTGGTCACTAAGCGCTGATCCAACAACTGTGCAAATATAATATATGTGCCTACATAGACAGATAAGACAGATAAAGAGCCAGACAGAAAGGTCCATGTACATATATTTGGACCTTAAATTTACACACACTTTATGTATCTATATATGTATATATAGATACATAAAGTGTGTGTAAATTTCTTGACACACCGATTATTCTATAATTAGTTACTGAACTTGACATTATCTCTCATCCTCCCATTATATTTTCTTTCTTTTACATCAGTAATTGCAATACAGCTCCACAAAGTATTTATAAACAACACATTATGTTCTTCACAAATGTTTAGTAACTAGTCATACAGTAGATTTTTTATTTTTTTCATGTTTGCTATGCTCACAATATACTACCTTTTAAAATTACCTTACATAATTTATACTATTGTAAAAAGATAGAATTTCACCACATCAAACAGAATGCAGTAAATGAAACTGTAACTTCAAAGAGAACATTGCAGCAAATAATGTTATTGTATGTTCTAATAAAGTTAAATCAAGGGAAGCATTTTACAAACACAAGGTTTTGGCCTAGAGAAAACGGTTCTGGAGTACACATCTGACACACGTTAACGTGTGAAATCTAAAGACATGAAGGGAACTGAAGTTTAAAAACAAGCCTGACCTTGCTGAATTTATCACAAAACCTACATAACAAATTGAATATTGGATTGCTCAGTGTTTGAATACAGTTGATACTTGAAAGAACAGCTGTACATTTCCAAGAAATAGATTTCCTGTGACCACATTTGATTTGCAGTGGTTCTACCATGTACACCAGTTGCAAATAAATTATTATAGAAATACATTTGTTTGAAGAGATGAAAAAAAAATGCCACAGGGTTCTTTTACTAACAGAATGGTTAAAGCATTTTTGAAATAGTTGCAAGTATTAAAACATATGGGTCTATCCACTGGGGTCAGATCTTAGAACTGATCTTACTACGAACTTATTCAAGATGTCTGCTTCCTGGAAAGCCATTCTTGTGCTATTCCCAAATAGCCAAGTAAGGGGAAAATTTAGCTATTCAAGCAGATGTAAAAAGTCTAAAGTAAGCTGTCTTGCACCAACAAAGTGGCCGTCAGGTAATTGTGATGCTGGTTTGATATTGAATAGTAGTTGAGTTTCCAAAACAGCAACTAATATTAAAAGTTGGCTGTCAAACAACCAGTAAACATAAATTGTGTTAAAAAATAACCGAGTTATTAAGATCAAGAACCAAGAGGCAACCTTACTTTCTTCTCAACATCTTGAAGCATCGGTAGCTGTTAGGGTTACTAAGAGATACCTGCCCACCTGATAAATCAGGCACATCCTGTCTAATAATATAATCTACTCTCTCACTTAATGTGCAGTAGAGCTATGGGATAATGTAAGCAGTGTAGTTCTTCGTCAGTCTCCTAAGCGGTGGCCTTTTAATGACTTTGAGAAATCAGCTTTGACTGGGGAAATCCCTGGTATCATGTCTGTAGAGCTCTCTGTTAACACGTGTATGAGCACCGGCTTTTGTTTTTATACGTCTATTTTTTATTAACTGTTTCACTTCATTTATATATATATATATTACATGAGTAATCAGTAAAAAAATGCAAAACATGTTAGTTATTGTGCTTTTCTTCCTTCTCATTATATAACCATTTGGTTAAATAAAGAACTTGGTGTTATTATAATACTTTTAGCAATCTGTATTACTGAATATATAAGATGTGGCCAAAATGAAGTTGCGGATAAGATACTACAGTACCTACAAAGTAAAAAAAATCAAACAAAAACAAGCATATAAGGGTATGATGTTTTGAAAAATGGCTAAAAACTTTAGTATTTTGTATGTCTTTTAATAAGTGTTTCTAGCACGTAAGTGCACTTTACTTTCCAGTTGCACCTTTTAATTTTTATTTATTTTCATTTAGAATTAATATGGTTGATTCTTTTAATTTTACTGAAATGTTTGGCAATATGCTAGGTCACTAATAGGCAACCTTTGGCTCTACAGATTTTGTGGACTACATCTCCCATATTGCTCTTACAGCCACAATGCTGTCAAAGCATCAAGGGAGATGAGGTCCACAACATCTGGAGTGCCACTTGTTGAATACTTCTATGCTAGGCAATGAGCTGAGTTAAAATACCGTGTCATATAGTTCACTAGATGTTTTTGTTTTTTGTTCTTATTTGTCTTAGTCATTAATTTGGTGAGGTGCAAGACTGTGAAAAACGTGCTGTAGAATATAATACATATAATTTACATTCTGCCCCCTCAGGTTAATCAATGTGTTGATCAGTTTTCTTAAAAAGGTCAAATACCGTACAAATAGTCAGGATGCCATTGAATGGTCAAACTATGTATGTATAATTGGAACCTCAAGCACACAACTGTCAAATTATATTGCTAATTAAAATTATTGTGCCACATGTTTTGGGGTTTTCAGTATTCCATACTATTATTAGTCCAATGTTCTATCCAGGAGGATGTAAGAATCTTAGTCCTAGGCAATTTCCTTTTGCAGTTTCAATGTACGCACGTTAGTGTTTGATTATTATAAACCTTGACAGCTTTATATTTGCTTTATTAGTTTTCTCATTCAGCTCCCAATTCAAAAGCAGATGGTCCGATCTGATTACTCAGCAGAAACATTATGATTCTGCATTTATTTCATCAGCGTAGTTAAATGAATTGATACATTTAATGGAATATATATACTGAAACAGTATATCCAATTTATAAAACAAGGATACCAGACTGCAAAGATAAAAACATGGACAAAAAAACCTGTAAAACTACTTCAAGTCTAATTGTTATATTTATCTCCCGTTTTATATTGTGTTTCATAATATTATTTTTAGTAGGAATTATGAACTTAAAATTGATAGACGTAGCATTGCAATTTAAATTGAAATGAATTGAAATGATTCACATCTCTTGTATAGTCATTCTTCTAACAAAATGTATATTGCATCCTAAAAATTAGCATTGATAATGAATGCATGCTTGTGGGATACATTTTAATGCATGTGTTTCATGCAGTTTCTTCTACATGTTATCGTCTTTTTGCATGTTAGCGCTACAGCTTTGTAGAGCACTCTCTTTCTACTAGGGGTCTTATTCAGCTCCAAATTCAAAAGCAGATGGTCCATTCTGATTACTCAGCAAAAACATTATGATTCAAAGTTTCATCAGGTTAAATTAGTTAATAAATTATATAGAATATATATAAGTCTATCAAAATGATAAAACAAGGATACCAGGGACAGCAAAGACAAAATAATGACATAAAAAAACATAAACATTTTTTAAATGTATCTTATGTTTTATATTGTTTTTAATAATATATTTAGTAGTAGTTATAGTATTAACATTGGTAGATGTAGCATTGCTATTTAAATTTAAATTAATTGAAATGATTCAAATCTCTTATATAGTGATTCTTCTAACATAATGTATAATATATCCGAAAAGTGAGCAATGATTGATAAGGAATGCATGCTTATGGCATTTATTTTAATACATATCTTGCACAAAATGTCCTATCATTTTTATCTTCTCTTTGCATGCTACCTCTACGGTTTTGTGGAGCACTTTTTTTCTGATGAGAAATAAATTGATGCAATGTACTATCTCGAGATTTATTTATGGTTCTTTCTTATTTTCTCTCTTTGATGCTTGCTGATTTTATATGTGATGCAATTCACATTCCTGGGATGAATGATGGCATTAGGAAGATACATGTAGTTGGTTCTATAGCATCATCCTAGGAGTGAGAAGGGATTCCCAGACATATCCAGTATATTTATATTGAATGAGAAAAAAATGGGAGAATAAATTAGTAATGGTGTATATTTTAACTTATTTGAAAACAATGAAAATAAAATAATTTTCTGCATATGAATTTCACCATTTATTATAATTTCATTATTTGTAGATTTGTACACACAAAACACATGCCACGTGCAAACATACATTACTGCTAATTTTGAACTTTTTTCTTACAGCACCAATTATGTCATGTTGAGTTACATTTAGACTTATGGTCAAATTTTTCAACTATTTGAGTGTATCCATTAACATTAATATATTCCCATTTTTTCGAGAACTAAAGATCCAATGCAAATTGTAAACCTCATATATTGTGGTCTTTATGGCAACAAGCAAATAGATTTATTTTGAAAAGTCACATAGGCTGTGTACTCATTGACTCATATCGATTTTTGGCCATATTCAATCCATGCACATCCAAATAGTATACACAGAAAATCCAACATTGAACCGTTTTCCCATCCCAAGAGTTGCTTTTCCACAGAAATCACTCCAAAAGCAATATTAAAGTATATCAGGGATCACTAAAATAAGCTAATGGTGGATAAGGGTCTAAGTTATTGTCATTGTCCATTAGTCCACCATAAAACTAAACAAGTGTGGGTTGGACAAGAAGAAAACATAGTGGAAGCCACTGCTCTCCACAGAGAATATTGCTGCTCACTTTTATTTTTGCGAAGGCTACAATAAAAGTAACAACTGTCAAGGTCACATGGAAAAAAATACCTTGTAATCATTGATGGAAAATATATGCTATATTCCATCAGAAGGAACCTCTTCTGGCAACAAGTATGGATGAGAATTACAATGACTTGGAGCTGCTCAAATATATTATTTGGTTGGAATTAAACAATGTAGACTAACAAAGGAACCTCATGGAAAAAGAATGGGAATGATTTGGCTTACCTGTACTTAATAAGTATGTCATAGTGTCCATTTGCATGTCAAAACTTAAAGGGGCACTCTACTGCCCAAATGCATACAATAAATAAAAATCACATTTTAGTAGATACACCCCAATGAATATATGTATGCATTTAATTATTCATTGTGTTTATTGTGGATATATCTAAAAACAGCATGCAAAAGCTGCAACTATCTTGTCTATCTTGTCTACTTTCCCTAGCCCAGACTTTCTGTGGCTGTCCAATCACAGACTTCCCATTGCAGCAAATCAAAAGTCTTTGCAGGGCACTTGCTCTTAGCAATTGCTGCCTCTTGAGTTTAGCCCCACTGAGTTCAACTACCAAGAAGCAAAAGGTCTAGTTGTTTAATTGATAGTTGGGGGTGTAACAAGGTACATTTATACAAGTGCTGATGTTGACTGAACTCCGTACCAAACAGCCACTTTTGCCCCTGTTACACAGCCCACATATAGGGTATTAAATGGATTCCCAGGCTGCTGCCTGCAAGATGGTTTGAAATATGAAAAAGCCCAAACCCAACAAGCCACGGCAGAGCATGAACATTAGCGATCTCTAGAGATAAGCGCAGAGTGCCATAGGTCCAAATGATTGCTGCCAAGGATTGCTGCGATATCTCAGATTACTTTACAACTGGAGCAGAGATGGAGCAACCACCCGCCTTACAGGCCTCTCTCCTGACTCCCCCAAAGCCAGAATCATCCCCAGTGACCACAGTGGTCATGAAAGAACTGCTGGCTTACTGCTTGCCATACAGGCCGACATGTCTCAAATCTACAAAGACCTACAGGGCCTGACAGGCTGCATGAGTATCTTGCAGCAGGACTCTCGCCAAAATGCACAGCACACAATGCTCCTGCAGCCAATTCTGGGCATTTAGCAACTCTTAATTCCAAACTCATATGGACGAATCACAGAGCAAAATGATGGGAAAAAAGATGATATTTAGTTAGGGGCAGCCACTAATTGTTGATTTATTAACAGATCAAGTTAGAAATAATCAATAGAGGGAAAAAGAAAAGTGCTCTCATGACTTTATTGTGCTAACAATAATCTTTATTGTGTAATAGTGGTACACATTCCGGTTAACATTGCAGTACTATATGAACTTTTATCATTCCTGACTGGAATGTGTGCCACTATTACACAATAAAGTTTATTGTTAGCACAATGAAGTCCTCTGAGAGCACTTTTCTGGAGAAATATTCTAAGGCATAAAGTGTGCACCAAGGCAAGTGCAAGACGGGAAAGTGGGTGCCGGGCCAAGCCTGGATATATGTTATAATAAATATATAATTTACTTTTCCTCACTTGATCTGTGATCCAAATGGCGTGAAAATGCACTTATCAGTGTACTGCTAAATTTATACAGAATATTTATATTTTGCAGTAAACAAATTAGCCCATTTTCACGCCCTTTTGGTTTGTCTGAAACATTTCCCCGAATAGTTTGCACGGGCAAAATTAATCCACAGTGAAATGCCATATGAACACATTTCAAAATACCTGTACTATTTTTTTTTTTTTTCTGGATGAAAAGATTCAAATGAACCAAGTAGTTCTGCCATGAACAAATTTTATTTTGACTGCACAAATCGATTTAGATGAACCACATTTTTCTCCCATGCACAAGTCTAGTTTAATGCCATTTTCAGCAAAAACTGTATTCAATAAATTCATAAAATTATTATTTATGTAAAGTTCACTTTCTCTTTTTAAGATATAGACTGACAATAAATCACATATTAGGTGAACGAAATGTAGGAATAAATGAAATTATCAAGAAAGAAGAACTATTTCACCAGTGTAGCTTCATTTGTTGATGTTAAAAAAATACTCAAAAATAAAACAAAAAACAATGTTATTGTTTTCAATTTTGTCTTCAATAGTAAAATAACTTAAAATAAAAAAACAGGCATTGTGATCACTATGCTGTGATGATCCAAATAATATGTGACAGATGTCTCCAGCTCCCATCTAGTTTCTATAAAATGCAAGGTGTCTCTCCCACACTACTCGAGTCTGGTGTTTCTGACAGCTGATTTATTAGCTGGTAAAGGCTCGGATAACTTCTGTCTCTGCAGCACTGTTCCTTGTCATTTTAAGTTCAGGAGTGGGATAGCTTTGATGTCACATAGTAGGAAGGAACATGGTCTTAACCTTGAACAAGGAAACACAAATATTCAGCACCAAGGCACATGGCTATCTCTTGCGGTGCTCATTCAAAGTCAAGAGTGGTCTTCAGAGTGTATACATTATTTGCCAAAATATTTTTTTAATATATTAAATCTGTAGGCAAATTGTAGAGTGCAACTAGTGCAGTGATGATGTTACTCCATTTGCCCTGAAATTAGGGTACTTTGGGACCATATTTTTGTGAAAGTTATTAAAATTTTAATATTAATGTTCCATTTACTCCTGAATTTACACAACATCATTTGTTCTAAGAATACATTCAATTATATCGTGCTAAGCTCATTGGTTATATGGTATAAAAATAGCAATTTCAGAGAGGGATCTGTTTCACTAGCCTTATTACAAGTGACAGAAATAATATCAGCTAAGCAGATGGATATATTAACCACACACTAACACCTTCATCACAAGTTTGTAAAAATGTGTTGGATCATTAAAACATGGATCAATTTGCAACCCTACTATCCTTGACATAATGTCAAGCTACCACTATATTATTCAGTAAATGTTTCTGATTTCCAACACATGTGTAGATACCATAACATAAAAATTACATTTACAACCTCCCTTTTACTTTCTTGAAACTTTAGGATTTTTATATATTTTTTGGTTTATTGCAACTTGCTTTATGTTTTTGCTAATTTGCTTAATAGTTATCATTTATGTTCATGCATTTCCTGTTTTTAAATCGAAATGTGCACAAAGATTATGCTAAACAAAATATTTCACAGTGATAGCAATGCAATCAACTTTTTATTCTTGACATCCTATACGCGTGGGTTAATATGATCTTTCTGCAATTACAAACACAATTTATTATATATTGACATACATTAAAATCATTATTACATCCACCATTTTTTTTCATGTTTTGGTTTCACATCCACTTTATTTTAAAAAAAAATTATATTTTGTAGCATTTTCTGAATGTTCTGCCTGTCTACTATAGAGCAGCATTGCATAAAAATGTAATGTTTTAAAGGTGGAAAAAACAATCATGGCAAATGCTTTTCTCGATTCCAAGTATAGTAAGACAGTTGCATCCATTATTGTATATTTGTAATTTGAGATAACTCTAAAGATTTGTTGCTCCTTGCATATTTTGCAGGATAATGAACACATGTTAAAGCATAACAGTTGACAAATCTCCTCTCTGCATGAAACATTACATTAGGAAATTAGGAAACCTCATAAATTGCATTAGAAAATCTCAAAAATACATATGTTTATGTGCTTAATTAGATGTTTATTAAGACACAGAAATTAATGAATATTTAAAGTGCAGTCTTTTGGTTTTCTTATAGTAAACAAAAAAGAATATTCCTTTTAGTCTGGAGCCTACAATACTAATATATATATATATAGATAGATAGATAGATATTTAATAATTAGTAACTATATATATATATATATATATATATATATAGTAACTATATATATATATATATATATATACTTACTAGAAGACCACTTTTGGATCTGGCTTCTTTTGTTACATTTAATCCAAACAAATACAGTCTGTAAGTAAAATAATATCCAGGAGATCTATTTTTTTTTTTTTATAGAAGTCAATGAAATAAACCTTTGAAAATACGATATATCAAGACAAATTTTGCACGGGGCAGATAATATTGATGACATTAATGCACAGGAAGAAATAAATGATCTGAGATATCTTGAGCACCTGCTCACAGTTCAAATCTTCTACCCAATTGTAAACACAGCTTTTATTGTGTTTGAAATAAAGTCTGTAACTCCATGGGTTCTGTAACATCAAACAGGCCTACAATTACCTACCACTACCGAATAATATGGGGAAAAGATAAATGCTGTTTATTCAGGAGATATCTAGTATCTACAATGACAAAAAATATCACAGAAGAGAAATACCCACATCTTATGTCTTTGACTAAATATACTGTAATATGATTGGCAAAATTGTTCAATTGGGCAGGCTACATTTTTATAAAATTTGTTTATTTTGGAGCAGCTTTGAAATACGCTAATAACAAATAACTAGTTAAAGATTGTATCAATTTTAAATTATTTAAGTGTATATATAGGAAGACATACTGCAAGAATTTCATCATAAGACAATTGCAGATTCCTCCTTATATAAGACTAGCATTGTCACTAGTGAGATTGGTATTTCAAATTTTAATTACAGTAGGGATGGGCAAGATCTTGCACCTAAAGGGAAACAAATATGAGTAAAACAGCCCTTTTCGCCTTATAAGTTTGAAAGAAAAACAATATCACATAATATTTTAATATTTTCATATTAAAGAATTACATAGCTAGCTAGATAGGAAGACGGGTAGATAGGTAGACGGGTAGATGGATAGACAGACAGACAGACTGGTAGATGGATAGAAAGATGGATAGATAGATAGATAGACAGATAGATAGACAGATAGATAGACAGCTGAAAGAGACACCTGAAAATGTCTATATTGTCTCAATGCAATGTGAAGAGGTTGGTCCCAATAGCCAAAAAATCTCCAGGGATCAAAGCTGGAGAATTGCAGTCAGTTGTGCCTTGGGGTCAGAAAGTCTCCAAATCTACAATCCGATATCACATTCATCCCCACAAGTTTTTGGAAAGGTTTCAAGACAAAAGCCTGTACTCTCATCCAAAAAAAAAAAAAAACCTCAAGTATCTTCTGTTTGTCAGACACTACTGGAACTCCAAATGGGATTGCGTTCTATGAACAGCTGAAACCATAATAGAATTGGCAAAAAAAAACTCAAGAGGTAGGTTTAGCACACAAAGAAAGGTAGCCATATGGAAAAGTACCCACGGTTAAATATTTTGATGAATCTTTAATGTTTTGGACTGTTTTTCTACAAGAGGATCAGGACATTTTCTTGGGATATATGGCAACATGGAGTCTATCAAATATCAACAAACATTAAATGAATTCCTGACTGCTTTAAATTGCCCATGGTTGGTTCTTCCAGCAGGACAATGATTCATAAAATACATCAAATCAACAGAAAAACAGTTTACTGATCAAACAATCAAGGTCCTGCTATATAGAATTACATAGATAGCTAGATAGAAAGACAGGTAGATGGGTAGACAGGTAGATGGATAGACAGACAGACAGACGGGTAGATAGATAGATATATATATATATATATATATAGATAGATAGATAGATAGATAGATAGATAGATAGATGATAAGATGATAAAATATGAACACCGCTAGGTTGAGCTAATTTTGAATGATCATGTTAGCCTTTGTGATGTTGTTTGGGTTAAGTAGTGTTAATAGTAGCTGTCAATGAGCATATAATTAACATTAACTAAAATATAGAGAAAATAAAGTGCACACACATGCAGATACACATATGCAGATTACATACACACATATACACTTACCTACATTCCTTCATGTATACTTACATACATAGACACACCTAGAGGTACAGGATATAAGCCCATGGATATGATTCAATATATTCCTATCTTTTTTGTTGCCAATATAAATATTATATGAAAATGTAAATAAAACATAAGCAATTGACAATGTGGTAATTAAATAGAAGTGATACATGCTTGTGTCACTCCTGGTTAATGGAGTTGTTGAGGGTGGGCAGGGACCCATGTCTGTTTTGGAAGTTCCGCTTTTTGTCAACATATGAATGGCAAAATTAAAATCATTGCTTTATTTCTATTTACTTACTTGCTTGTATACTACCCTTTAAATCACTTTCATACTGTAGATTACATCTGGACAAGACCTTGGGAGCATGCAATCTGAAGTCCACTACTTAAACCTTTGTACCATTAATTGCTGTTAGTCGGCTATTAATCTGCACATGTTTAAATAAGCTGAACTGTTTGATCAAGCCACTAGGTGTGACCCAAAAAGCCTGGAACTTTGTTCCCAGGTGTCACGTATTCATCTGCTTATAAAAATGTGGTTAATGACATTTAGTGTGCACACAGGAAAAGTTGTGCCGAGCAGCAACCTAATCCACAGAAGGGTTAATGCTGAGCAGCAATTATGCAAATGTAAACCTGGTAACGGACTTTGGGGTCAAAGGCCTGTTACAGCCTATCCAATCTAGCGATCTAGAGGAGGGGTATCTAGGCCCAGTTCTCATCCTGCTCAGTGCCCTGTCGTGGTTTCCCTTGTGGTTGTCCGAGAGCGCGTTCCTGTTTATAGTTTTCTACCTGTTTTTTTACTTTGGCTTTGTTTATTGACTTCTCTATATTCTGGTATCCTGACTCCTGGCTTTCCTCATCACGGCATCCCTTTCTGTGTTCCCTGACCTCGGCTAGTATTTTGACTATTCTATGTACTTTAAATCCAGCCATTCTAAGGACCAGTAATACGTTACTTATTTGTCATCCGTGCTATACAGTTCTACGTGCTGGATCATACAGTAATCCTGACACCAGGCTGACGAACGTGAGCTCTGTGTATAAAATTCATCTGCCCAAGCAATCATAGAATACTGGTAATACATGTATACATTGTCCACTGTCCCTCCCTCCATGCCTCAATTAAACCTTCCTTCTCCTGCCTGGCTCAAAGCTGGTGCACTCCTCAGCACCCTATGCCCAGCAATGCATCTCTATGATATTAAATACAGACTGGGCTGACAGGACAAACTGGTGTTGATGCTGCTTTGAAGGTGAGTTTTCTTACTCTATTTTACTTTTATTATTAGAAGAAATAGGGGTGACCATAAGAACAAGTGATAGAACAAAGAAAAAACATTGTCTTAAAAAGCCCTACTCAGAACAACAATTTTACAATAAAAAATGTGTAATTTAGTATCATATTGCCTTGACAAAGCAAATTTTACTCAAAACATACAGATTAGCACAAATAGAAAAATAATAAGAGTATTTGTGCAATGCAATGTATACCAAATAACAAAAAACACTGGCAATCTAACATTGCAATATAAGCGTGTTCTCCTGTATACTGCCTTCTGACTGCTGCTACTGATTGCAGCACGATGACAGTTGATATTGATGATTGCATCTCAAGTTTGAACTTTGGGGTCATTAAAAAATGTTCTGACTGGGGAACAATGACATCCATCTTCCTAGTACCTTAAGCTTTCAACTTAAAGCAGTGTAATTAGATGCCTTACACTGTCACATCATCAACGTAACAGTGGCATGTAAAATGGAAATATGTGAAAAGCATCAGACACATCTATGAAGTTCTAGAATGTATTATTAGGCTATCACTGTATGCATCAGTCATCTTTGGCAACATTATTTAAATAAACTTATTGAGTAAATATTTTTGAGCTAGCACACAGAATAGTTAACGATATTCTGCCATGTTTTTTTAGAATGCAAGTCAGTCAATAATACACGTTTTCCAATTATAATCACCACACCCTACTATTTAGGTAAAAACATATTCCCAAGACGTCCTTCACAGATTCTCCACTATGCATTCTTATATAAAATGTGAAAATATTGGTTGTTGATCATAATGCTGTTGTGCAACCAAAATGCAATCACACATGTTTTAGCAATCTACCCATTTGGATTAATGTTAGGGAATATTTCATTTGGCCTATCAGTGAAGTTTAAGTATAATTTAAACTGTAAGAAAAGATACAAAGCAGAATAAAATAAGGTTGCGCCTAAAATATACAATAAAACATATAAAAATTTATATAATAAGTGATATAAAATAGTACAATTTAATACAGAATATTAAATGAATTATAAAATAAATAGTTGGCAATAGTCCAAAACACTTATCATAAGTCCGTAATGGTAGATGCCATGTGTAAGAACAGGGATCCTGAGACGTAAAATGGATTGTGTCTTCACAGTAGTCTGCTTGAAATCCAGTGGAGTAATATGTGGCGAAAAGACAAAAGGAACTCCAGTGGCACAGTATATAGATGAATAAAATGGTATAAAAAATAAAAATAGTCACACTTTTCAGAGCTGAAACCTAGCTCTGGTATAGCGCACGTGAAGTGGAATAATCCCCACTCAAGGATATGCGGAGTAATATTTGATTGGCGAGTATCTGGCTCAGATTCGACGTCCAAGTTGGTATTATCCGACCCAGGAAAGAGAAATAAAATATATAGTGCTCTCTCTATAGTAGTTAAAAGGTGTAAAAAAAGTATAAATATACTACTCACAGTATATAGAGCTCAATGTAAGCGCTTGGGCGGTATAATCCCCACCTAAGGATTCTTTAGACTTCTCGTCAGATAGGCAATATATGTATAGTCAGGTGAAAAAGGAAGAAAGAAAATGGCTATAAAGTATTTTATGTCAAAATAATTTCTTTATTATAATTTATACACACACACACACACACAAACACACACAAACATTTCCTTGCCATATTAAGTATCGTATAGTGTAATTTGTTTATTATAAATAAATATAACAAGACAGACCAACTCATAACCTCCCTCCCTACTCACTTTTAACCCCTTACCCTCCAGCCCTTGTAAGCCAACATTACTACCCACTGTTAACCCCTAACCCTCCATCCCCTGTTAGCCAACCTCACTACCCACTGTTATCCCCTTCATTTCCAGCCACTATTAGCCAACCTCACTAACTACTGTTAAGCCCTTCTCCTCCAGCCCCTGTCAGCCAACATATCTACCCACTATTAAACCCTACCCTCCAGCCCCTGTTAGTCAACCTTACTACCCCTTGTTAACCTTTTTCCTGCCACTCCCTGTTATCCACCCATTCCTCTGGCAACCCCTTCCCTGCCAGTCCCTTTTATCTGCCTATCCCTCTGTTAACCTCTGGAATGGAAGGAGTTAGCAGTCACCGCAAGAACAAACAGAGAAGGAGAGATGGGCACGGACCCAGTCAAGGATGCCAGAACACTGTGTGGGCAACCTGGTACTGCGGAGTAAGGTAGGGGCTGGAACAATCACAGCTGTTAACATAAATATAATTATGAAATTATAAAATATGATTGAGGCCTAACTATTAAGCCTTTGAACAACATAACTTAAATTCTAATGAAATATAAAAATTAGCATTTGTGACACTGACCACCCCCCTTTAACTGCATGTGTAGGTGGATTTAAAAAGAGTCAAAATTAAGTTAAGTAATTTATGAGCCTATTTTTCTTTTAAAGAAAAGAGAAACATTTGAAACAGTCTTTACTAGTAAACAAAATGTAAGCATTTATACTTTCATTTAGTAAACACAGCAAAGACTTTAATTCAACGTCATTGTGCATTTAGATCAATAAATTATACATGCCCAAACTTGTAAGGAATGCAAATCCAGTCTCAGTAGTGCTGACCACAGAGATAGGGCTTCTTTTGTGTTCCTCGAATTCCTTGGCTCTTTAGTTCCTCTGACTAAACATACATTATACATTTTTTGTTCTCTTTATTTGCATACTGAGTGTCCATTCATTTTATTGTAAATAGGATTTGCCATTCCACATTTGTGAATGAAGACAATCGGTGATATTACAACTCACCACAGACTGGTTCATATATGAAATTCCGTAATATAGTCGATTGAAAACCTAACTTCAACATCTGAAAAGAAAACAACCCAGAATCAAAACGTATCAGACATAAACTTAGAGTTGGACCAGGCTTCCTTTGTCAGGTTTTTTTTTTTTATTTTTTTTTTTATACAAGTGGTCTCCTAAGTCATTCTAAAGAAAGAAAAGAAAGGCATTGGGATTGGGGCAGGGTTTTTTTTTTTTTTTTATACAAGTGGTCTCCTAAGTCATTCTAAAGAAAGAAAAGAAAGACATTGGGATTGGGGGAGGTTATGCATGCCCTTCTTTTTGACATAACTAAAAGTGCTGGGTGACCCTTTTAGCTTTCTATTAAGCTGCATCTAGATTGTCTATCAAAAGGCCACAAGGTCTTAGTTTGACATGACATTTCCTATTTAGACTCCAATTCAAGTAATGTCACTACAACATTGTTTGCTTATATAGCATATCTAACCTTAAGCAAAATAAAATATATATTAAACTTAAAGTTCAATAATTTTACATTGTTGTTCCCTGCAAAATAACAAGCTTCTATATAATACATTAAAAAATAATATATATATTAAACTTACTTATACTGAACAACACATAAGTTATTTCAGACTTTAATCTATTTTCACATCTAAAACACTACACTGGCTGCATATATAATTGTATCACACATTTCTATATAGTGATATTTTGCAAAGACAGTTAAAATTACATTGATGACATCCTCATCTATTTTTTAGAGTCTCTTAATTACAGAATTGCCAGAATAGCAGAGTTTGGAAAAACTTTAATTCAGAGAATACTTGTTTATTTTAATAAAGATTCAAAATGTTATACTTTCTACATGAAGAATATATAATTATATTATTAGATAACAATGTCATCAGATTTATTTGAAATTATTCAATAATGTTGTGATGGACAGGTGCGGGATTGAAGTAACTGATAACAAATTATGTTCATGTATGTCAGAAACAACATGAATGCTTTATAAAGGACCACGAGATTAACTAATAATCTCAATCTACAAACATATTTTAAAAAAACATTTCTTTATTAACTAAACTTGTTAAGTATTAATATAATGTTATTAATACATAATTTTGGCACTGTTACTGTTCCTTTTTTTTTTTTAAACATTACTAAGAAGGAAATGTTGATGGAAACAGCTGGAAATCAAATATCCTTATATGAAGAACTCCCTCTGTGACCCAAAACTAGGGTTCCCAACCATTCTGCAATTATGGCCCATTACAGCAGGGGAGTGCTAGCTACTTGTGGCTTGGGGGGCAACTACAAATAGTCTGAAGCCAAACAAACACCTCACGCTCTATGCTTTGCCATTTTACTTCGATATCCATGGTAGGGGTATAACCAGATACCCCTACCCCACCAGGTTCTGAGCTACCGACATTGTAGGTACTTTAACAACTTCATCATATTGTCCTATTTATTCCCCAAATCCTATATAAAACTAAAAAGAAGGTATGGAAGTGGGACATTTCTACCAAATGTATGTTTTATTTTTAGTTAAAGTATAATATGCAAACATACATCTATGACACAATTCCACAATACCAATCATGTCTTGACACACTAACAGACCTTATAAGTCATGTAGCTGTGTATGGCAGTTACACTTTAACAAACAGATGCTTGTTGATTTTAAATATCCTTATCAAACCAATACAATTCTTACTTTCTAAGAGGAAGGATTCATATCTTGGAGACATAACTATATAACAGCTGCTAAAGAAAAGCAATTGTACTTTTATCCTCTTAACCTTTTATTTACACTATTAATACCAAAACAGTCTAGTATCAAAATTTGTATTGCATTAACAAAGCGACTGTGAGAGTGGAAAGAGAACAATACAATCAGATTAACAAGTGGGAAGTGTATGAAAGTGTGCCACCAGTCAGTGCGAAATTTGAATCTTATGTATCTTTCAAGTCATCTTCATCATGATTGAGTTTAGAGAATACAGGCATGCATTAAACTAGTGGGTGTTGTAGCTGAAAGGCAGTGATTGATTTGAGACTGAAATTTCATTCAGGGTCAGAGTGTGTCTCTAGTGACACTTAAAATATATCAGAACTGGTTGTTGATGCAAGATTTGCATAAATCTTCCAAAACACATATACAGCTCGGTATGTATTTCATTTATACAGTAAAGCAGGACTAGTACCAATCTCAAGTGACAGTTACAATTGAATATGAATAGTGACAGTTACAACTAAATTCTTTTGAATTTAAAATAAAAGAAATCAAGCAAATAGCAATGGATTTTGATGGTTAAAAGTATATTTTTGTTATCTTTTGCAACATTATGAAATCTATTTAGAACCTATATTTAGACACTATAGCTCACTTTAAGCTAAGAGGCTGTGCAATGATCCATTTGATTGAATTGCACGTTAATGCAGTATCTCCCCATTTTGAGATTTGAGTAATGTTATGAAAAGAATGAAGTGTTAAACACATACACTTTAAAGAGCAGAATGCTTCAATACTAACATTAGCACACATCAACAGCAGTTGTTTTAACATTGTCCTTATTTTCCTTGATCTAATAGACCTGCTAATTTGACGTTTGTGTTTGCCCATATTGATTTGGATTTGCTGAACTTGATGTTGTAGAATTTGCCACCTCCGGTTTGACTGCACTGACTGTGGCTTGAGGTTGAGTGTGGTCCCTGTATACTCTACGGGTATATTAGCACTGACACTTTTGAAGATACTTTTGGTGAGTAATAATGATAACAGTCTTAATGACTATGAAAGCAATTATCTATTCCATGCTTTCAAACTATCATGGGGTATTTTCAATGAAGCCTGGCTTATCGACTGAGTTGGTTCAATAATCAAGTTGGTTCAATAATCAAGTTATTTAACCACTTAATGACTACATGATGGTGTATGTTATCATAGTGTGCATGGCTTTAAAGCTCACAGACGGCATTGACCTCCATGCATTTAAAAGCCCAGTGCGCTCTCAAAATTGCTAGGAATCGTGGGTACTTGCTGTTGGTGACTTGATAGGTGCATCGTCACCATATGGGCCTGTGAAATAAAAGACTCATCCGATTATCTTACCCAATAAAACATGAACACTAATGTTATATGGGTCAAATATGTCCACAGCTTTATTAAATATATAAATTATAATGTAACATGAGAACATGAATAAATAAAGTCATTGCCCCCAACTCCATCCTATAACATTACATATCCCTCTGTCATAAAAGGCAATGGACCATATCTGTACGCAATAAACATACAAATATAAATAACAATCAACAAAATAACCATAATACATTAAGTGCCATTTTACTTCGATATCCATGGTAGGGGTATGACCAGATACCGCTACCCCACCAGGTTCTGGGCTACCGACAAGCTTGAAACCTACCAAACTTAACATGAGCAGTATTAACCACTTCCTAAACAACTGAATAACTACCCTGTACTTAACCAAGTGCCTGTTTTACACCCTAACCTTTAGCTCACTAACCCAGCCACTGCGACAAAGTGGGTAAGAAACCCTTACACCCCCAAACCCCTTAGGGAGGGTGGGAGGGACAAAGACAGCCAAGTGGGTAGATCAAACTAGGGATTCCAAAATGGCTTCATATTTATACTGGATCAGCCCACTAGATCGGCTACAGCCAGTAGTCTGTGTTACTAGTGATTGCTGTGGCGACCTATCACAGCAATCACATTGCTCACATGACAAACTGTATGCTATAAAACATTGACTTTGTATCTCTCTCTTCCTGTCTCTCTGATCTTCACTTGCTAGTTTGATGCTGAGAAGCAAAGAGTGTCAAAGTGCTCCAGTGTATCCAGTGCTAGAAAAATTTAATATAAAGTTATGTTTTCCCCTTTTCTTACTGATTACCAATGTAAGCTGTGATCAGTTACTGCAGTAGTCATCTGTAGGAACTTAATGGTGATGTATGGTTTAATTTTGTACTTCTGTGAATCACACTTTTTCATCTGTTTTTAAATCAATATCATTATTCTAGCTATTTAATCATGATTACTATAATACTCTATAGCAGTGCAGTGCAACTTTTGATCCTATGGATGATTTTTAAATGTTATCTTTTTCCTTTTTTTTGTACTGTGATCACTTCCGGCAGTATCACTGCACTATACTGCTGCGTTTTTAAAGTTAAAATATTCTATGTGATCACTGTTGCTTTGATCCTCTGTAGCAATGTTGCTACAGCACCATAGTGGTTAATTTTCTTTCTTTGATAAATGGGGATCTGAACATTTTAATAATGTTAGCAGTACCATTGCATTGTAGTGTAGGCACCATAACACCGAGTTTTATTCTGAAAGTTTAAATATCTTTTATAAGCCATTTGATCACTGTTACTGTGATCTTCTGGAGCAATGCTGCAGCGTCAAACCACTAGCACCATAGTGGTTGATTTTCTTTCTTTGATAAATGGGGATCTGAACATTTTAATAATTTTAGCAGTACCATTGCATTGTAGTGTAGGCACCATAACACCTAGTTTTATTTTGAAAGTTTAAATATATTTTATTAGCCATTTGATCACTGTTACTGTGATCTTCCTTAGTAGTAGAAAACATCAGAATGTTTCTTTTTTTTGTCACTGTTCATATATCTGCATTTTAGATTGTTATTATAATTTTTTAAATCATCCCCATATAAAACGGTGATCTATAGCAAACATAGAAAACATGAGGTCTGCGCTTCCAGTTGAAGTGTGCACAGAAGTGCTACCAAGTATTTATTTGAAGTAAAACCAGCAGACGTTTTGGGCACATAATGCCCAATGGATGGCTGATGTCCCCTGGAGCTGGGCATGTTTGCCTGTGTGCACTGCTGGAACTACAGTGAGAGGGGCTGCAGCTCAGGTCAAATCATTTATATTGTTTAACAATTTAGGTACTGTTATTACCTGTACCTCTAACTTCTCTTTTTGTGATTCATTGCCCTAAAACTGGTGAAAGGCTGGAGCAGTAAAGGTTATTTTAAGGTTAAGTTTAGTTGGCCCGGTGGGGGTTTAAGTGTTAAATAAAACAATACATTTCTAAAAAACAGTTTTTACTAATATACTAATACAATGCAAAAGATACCATACTGACAGCAATGTCTGGCAGCAACACCGACACTGCATCAGAGTTTGGTGATGAATTCACTGACACCATGAGGCTTTCTTCCCCAAGAAGAAATTGTGACCTTGAACTCATAGAATGGGCACCTCCAGATAAATATGTGCCCGACGTTCCAATTTTTACAGTCAAATCTGGAATCAATACCAAAGTTGATAACTTTGCCCTGCTTCCATAACATTTTGGGGGAAATAGTGACGCAGAGTAATCTGTATGTTACCCAGTATCTGGAAATAAAAATCTCATGAAATTCCTAGCATTGACCATGACAAATAAATAATGAAAAAGGCCAGTACATACTCATACAGAAACAAACATTTGATCCATGTCTCTTTTTTTCTTAGGCAATGAAAGAAATCAATATGAAATGTTTCTGCATTTCTTGCATTTTGACAACAATAGCCAGTTCTCTGCTAGGGATGATTCTTACTATGACGGCTTTATACAATCCAGTCCTAAACAGTCCGTTGAAATAAAAATTTGAAGAAGATTAAATGTTGATAAGTCAATTATGTTTTATGGATTACAACTAAAACATATGAGGAGTAGATTACTTAGATCAGATGCCATACCTAATTTTAAGAAAAAGCAGATCATGGTACAAAAAAAAATGTCATGATGCAGACTACAGCATACAGTTTCTTTTGTTTTATTCAAGATGACAAATCCTGCAAAAAAATGCTACTTTCTCAGTTACCAGCAACTAGTTATTTCAGTACTGTTATTTGATGATGCACTTGAGTCTGGTTCTGTACATGAAGAAAGTTTTAAGAGACTTGACTCAATACATTTTCCATATAGGAATTCCTCCTTCAAAAAAGCAAAACCCCATAAGACATGTAGGGTATGTCACAAAACTTCTTTCTACACATTTCTAC